>NW_006399825.1:9220100-9258641 GCF_000299155.1 Elephantulus edwardii | reverse complement strand
TAGAGCAATTTGAACTTCCTCCTTCATCACCATAGGCTCTTGCTCATATGTCATTTCATGAAATTCTTCTGTGTCAGCCAGTTCCTTCTGATACAGTGACTCTGTGTATTCCTTCCATCTTCTCTTGATACTTCCTGGATCATTTAACATTCTACCCAAAGTATCCTTAAGTATTGCCACCTGCCATTACAGTACAAAAAAAATAAATAAATAAAAAATAAAAATCTTCTCATGAATAATCAATACCAAAGGAAAATATTTCAAAATACTGGCGGGTTTTTTTTTTTTAGAATATAAACAGCAAAGTGTTTAAGTTCAATAGTATTCTGAGGATTCAATCTAAAGATAATAACACATTCTTTAAGTTTTGCACCATTCCCAGCCTTTTATAAGCTATTCCCTTGTTAACCTAAACCAGTTACATCTCTTCTAATTTTGCTGTTACCATTTTGATCCTCTATTGCTGGCTCTTAAAAAAGCATAATGCTCAAGGTTGACCTGTTTAACTAGTTAAGCTAAACTTATCATTAGGTTTTAGAACAACTTTAGGAGCTATTTTTTAATTTAAGATTTAAAGATTATTTCAAGGAAATAGTTTCCGAGCTTTAGCCGCTCTACATGACTCCAGAAAGTCTAGGATTCATGTGAATTTTAAATTCCTGCTTTTTGATCAAGAATCTTTGATCAGAATGTTCAGTGATGGTAGCTGAGTATCATCTAGTTCTTCTGGTCTCATAGCAAAGAAGGCCACTGTCCAAGGAGGTAGTTTGCTACTCATTCCATGTTGTTGTTACTATGTACCAGGTTTTCAGAGTCAGAAAAACCACACAGGAGGAGATTGCCCATCTTTTTCTCCAGGAATGGCTGGTGGATTTGGACCACAGTCCTTTAGTGGTGGTGCAGTTCCTTACGCACTGGGTCACTATTGCTCCTACTATTTCTGACTTTCCTCCTTGTGTTGCTTTGGTTGTACCTTGGATAGTTGCTTGCTAGCTTTAAGATCTCATGCAATGTGCAGTGAACTAGAAGGTAGAACAGAAGCAGTTAACTGGAATTTCCTATGCAAACGTGAGGTTGTACATATGCAGCCTCAGCAGCTACTTTTTATTTTTGTCATTGTTTTAAATCTATCACACAACTTTTGTCAGTTCAGCTTTTTATGGTTGTACAACTTACTGACAGTGTTTACAATAGTCAGCCATGCAATCCTGCCTTAAGTAATTGTATTTTTATCATCACCCTTGAACTTCATCTTTCCTACTCCTGGTAACCGTTAATAACTAGTTTCTGTACCTTTGCCTTTTTTTCTTTTTATATAAGTGGCATCATACACAATTTGTTCTTTTCTGATTGGCCTCTTTGCATACTGTAGCACTAGCCACACTGTAGCATGTGGCAAGACTTCCTTTCTCATACTGAGTATTCCATTGTATGTGCACTTAGCCATTCATCTATTGATGAACATTTAGGTTATTGCTACCTTTTGGCTCTTGTGAATGACATTTTTGGCTTCAATGAACATTTCTTTTTGAAAGTCTGCTTCCGAGTATTTTTTTTATATATATACCTAAGTTTGGAATTGCTATACATGTTCTGGGTTTTGGTTTTGAGGCAATATCACAGTTTTCTGCAGTGACTATCATTTTGCATTCTCACCAGCAATGAAAACTTGATTTCTCCACAACTTCCCTACAATTTGTAATTTCTTTTTCTTTAACCTTGGCCATCCTGGTCAGAGTGGGAGTCTATCGGTATCTCATTGTAGTTTTGCCTTGCGTCTCTGTTATGGCTATTTGCTGAGCACCTTTTCATGTGTTTGAATTTATTTTTTGGTGAAATGTATCCTTAGGTCCTGTGATTGTGTTGGTTTTTTGTGGTTTAATTTTTTTTATTTTATGTATATTTTGGTTATTAGATTTTTGTTGGATATGTGATTCCTAAGATACATACCAAGGTTTCTTGCAGGTTTAGTAGAATACAAAGTAAGTTATAGACCAGAATGATTGGTAGATAAACTTGAGTTTTATTTGTGAAGAGGAAAGACAGCTCTAAAGAATAGCCTTCTTTTAAAATGAAACTGGCATATTTTCTATAAAACTGATACCTATTATAGTGTGATACCTCAGGATTATATTTAGCATCAACTTAGCATGTGCTATTTTGACTTTTTATTTGCCTGTTGGAATATGAACAATGGTTTTATCAGAGATGTGCTTTTTTAATCATTCTGTTTTATATATTGGTTTTTCATCTTTCTAGTCAGATTGATTTGAGTTGGGTCAAGGGCATGGGGATGAGTTAAGAATTATTTACTGAGAATTTTTTAATATATTTGTGTATGTCTGTCCACCTGTAGAAAATATACTCATTATGAAAGTTCAAACAATTTAAGAGTTAAAGTGAAAATTCCTCTCAGAAGGAACCTAGCTTTTATCAGAAGTCCAGCATTCAGTTGGAGACAGGGAGATGCTAGGAGAGATGGTAACATCTCTGCTTGGGTCAGAGTCTCCCCCCAAAAAGTCCTATTTGCCCCAAAATACATAGTACATATAATGACTTCATGGGTACAGATAACAGTGTTTAATGTGAGCCTGTAAAGTTGGAGTTCATTGCCTATAAGATGTGGTTAACAAACTAGAGACAAGGAAAAGATGTTAAAGTGTTATATCTACCTACCTGCCTATCTATCCTGCTCTCAGCTGCCTTTCTCAGAGTGGGTAAGAAGTGGTCTTAACAGTCCAGGAACTTGGATCAATATGTATTTGTTACGATGTAGTCTACTCTGATTGTATTTAAAAAAAAAAAAAACCACACAAAAAAAAACACAACACTGAAGCTATCTTAGGTGTTATGTCAGTTCCACCTAATGGTGACCCTGTGTTCAATAGGATTAAATGCTGCCTGGTCCTACACCACCTTCACAATCCCTGTCATGCTTCAGGCTTTTGAGGAACTTTGTGTCAGTATGCCACTTTATGTCAGTCTACCTCTTTGAAGGTCTTGGGGACATTACTACCCAAACTGCTGATCTAAACATAATACTATGGTTCATCTTTCTTTTTCCTTCCTCTGTGAAAGCCAACCAGAATGGACTTAACAGTAGAAGAATCTGTCTCTTCCTTCTTGGCTTTTTTAGATACTGTGCTTCCAGGCATGTCTCATTTGTTATCTGTCTCATTTAAGCTTCATCCCTTGGTTAGGCACTTTACTCTGTAAAAGCCAAGTAAAAGAGAAGTCTGTTTGAATTCTAAAACAATGCATTAGCATATCCTAATTTTTTTTCCACAAGAATCATTGAAAAAGTATAATCACTTGTAGAAAAGTAGTTATTTAATGTTTCCCCCAGTAGCTTGATAATTTTGCCTTCCCACAGCAGTACAAAGTTTTGATTTCTCCATGACCTCACCAAAATTTGTCATTTCTTTTTTTTCTTAGTGGGAATCAGAAGTGTGTAATGATTCCTCATTGTAGTTTTCATCTTTTGTCTATTGTGGCTAGTTTTGAGCCCTGTTTTAAGGAGCCCTATTTGAGTGATGATGAGACGATCAGGTAATTTTCTCTTATTAAGATTTCTGCCTGGAGGCCCCTCTATTCTGTAGAGTTAGTATGAATTAGAATCATCTCAACAGCATACATAAAGTTTGGCATGAAAATACTAATGTATAGAATAATATCCTTTAATAATCTCATGAAATCCATCAGTAGTAATGATTATTTGTGTTGTTTAAATTACAGTTTATTATAGTTGAAAGAAAATTGTTTAAAAGGCTCTCTATATCTTGATCACTGTGAAGTATATGCAGCAGTTTATGTGCCAGTATTATTGTGGTGGTTTATGTTCACACTGATTGAAACAATAAAACAACAGTTTGCAAATTTAAATGGAATTATATGTTAAAAATATATGTAAGAATTTAATAATAAAAGATTAGTGCTAAAATATATCTTTATAGTTTTGTTGTTTTCTTTTCAGGTGGCATTTAAGGGTTAGTGTGAATTTGGAATTTTATATACAAAAGTGAGATTATCTTTTACAGGTATTACTATGGCCAATTAAAAGACACTTGCAGAGTCTTAAGAAAATTCAGTAAGAGTATGATTATAAATATTATAATGGGAAAGAATGCCTGCTAACTGAGCTACTGGAACCAATGAAATGTATCGTTAAATTCCTCTTATTTAAATAGTTTTGAGGCTAACTTTTTGTGAAAATACTGTGGTAAACTGTGATGTGCAACACAGACAGACAATAACTTCAATTCACTTCCCTCGTTTCCTTCACCTTACAGTACTATCCCAGGATAAATGTGTGGATTTTGAGGTCTTGGGAAGGAAAACCTAATTGGGCTTACTTAGTAAACCCTAATAACAAAACTCTAATTGATTTATTATCAAGGGAAATAACCTACTGGCATTAAATTTCAAATTATTAGCATATATAACCTTTTACTACTCTGAAGTGTTAACTTTAAGCATATAGCTTTCTAATTGAAGTTGTTGTTGTTGTTGTTGTTGTTGTTTACCGTCAGAACCGACCCATATCTGACCCTCCAGCAGGTTTTCAGAGTCAGTTAATCTCACAGGAGGAGATTGCCCATCCTTCTCCCACAGAGCAGCTGGTGGTGTGCTTTCGGGATTACAGTGCAGCTTCTTGCTACTAGGCCGCCAGAGCTCAATAAATTAAAGAGAGCTACTTAATCTGAAATGTTGTGGTTATTATTACTTGATTTCTCATTTGCTGCTGGTACATGTCCCTTCAAATTCTAATGACTGGCTTGTTACCTTTCAGTGAAATGTACCCACTTGGTGTTTTAATTACAGATTTCTGTGGCCAGTGAGTGATGTTTAAAGTGGAAAAGTCTAGCTTTCATAAATATTTTTTCAAATGCATACTTCCAACAGATTTCATTCATTTTTGTTGCATTTCTTGGAAGTAATGGGAGATTTTTTTCATCTTTGCCCCTTTATCTTATTTTAGGTATCTTTTGTATTATTTAGTTTTGAGGTTATTGAAGAGAGCTGGTAAATGACCCTTTTTGAATGAAAATGGAAATACGATGCTTTAAATTTAAATATGATATTTTAAAAGTAAAAAATCATTTTAGAGGTATTCAGACATTTTGCTGGTTATTGAAAAAGAGAGGAATAAATATAAAAAGAGGAGAAATTGAAATAATAGGAGCTTTGTGGGCAAGTCTGCTGTCAGGGACCTCTCCAACATATTTAGAAATAGTGATGCCAGTTTACAGACTAATGTGTGCCGAATTCACCTGCTGTGTATCAGAGAGCTCGACAGGAAAAGAGGATGAAAGAAGAATCATTGATGCCCTTGAGTTATGTGTGGAGAAGAATACGGAATATCCCATGGACTGCCAAAAGAACAGATAGATGTCTTGGAGAATGTACAGCCAGAGTGCCCTTTGGTGACAAAGATGGCAAAATTTCATCTGTCATACATCGGACATGTAGCTAAGTGAGGCTGTTTCTTGGAATGGGACGTCATGCTTGGAAAGCTGGAGGGTCAGCAAGGAGAAGACGACCACCAACAAGATGGATTGACACAGTGACTACAGTAATGGCTCAAGTGGTCAGCAGAGATGACGAGATGGCACAGGTTAGGGCAGAGCTCACAGGGTAATTGTGAGTCACACTGTACTTGATGGCAACTAGCAGCAACTACACTAGATGGTTCTGTGTTCAGTATTGTGTGTTATAGGTTTTCACTGAGTTTGCACAGCACTTTGTGGAATGGGCACTGTTGTTTCATGCCAAAGAGTCAATTCTGATTCCGAGAAACCTCAAGTGACAGAGTAGACCTGCCCTCCGTGTTTTCTCAACTACACCAACTACCCTGCAGCTGCTCTCTGGGAACAAGGTGGACAGTCAACTCCCATACGATCTACGACCTCAGAAGGGTCAGCTCTGAGTTACTTCCGACTCAGTGGTACATTACAATCTTGAGAAGTGATTGTCAGGTCTTTTCTTCTATTCAGTGGCTGATTGGTTCAAACCACAGACTTTTTGCTTCGCAGCTCAGCACTAAACCACTGCTCAGAGGCTCCTTAGAATAAAATGTATTACCCTTATTTAAGAGCAATTAAGAACTGAGGCAGTGAGTCAGTTAATAACTTAACATTTAGTATTTAGTGCTTAATAACTTGAACTCTGCTGGTCTGGTTGCAGAGTTTATGGTATCATACCATGCTGCTGTTTCACAGAATTGATGGAAAGATGGTCCATTGCTTTCAAATCCAGACCTGGAGACTACACAGCAGGCGAAAAGGGCCGATTTATGCAGTAACAGCCCCATCTTGTGGTGTGATTTAGTATAACCTCAGAAAAATCTAAAGATCTTATCACTTAAAAGAAATAAGGGCTTTCTGGTGACCTTGTGTATAAGGAGTTGTGCCACCAACACAAAGATAAACAGTTCAGATCCACCAGCTGCTCCACAGGAGAAAGATGGACAGTCTCTTTCCACGCAACAGTCTCTTTTCAGGCTCTGAAAACTTGATAAGAGGTCCAACTATGAGAATGCTCTGACCAGACAACACATAACAACATAGCAAATGGAATGAGCTGAGACTTACAGAAAATTTATGTGAGGGCTTTGGTTGTTTTCCACTCCTACTCTATTATTAAAGTTATCACCTGTTATTATTTCTCATGTTGAGAAAAAATTACTATGAATAGCTCCGTTTTTTACATGGTAAAATAGGCTAAACAAAAAGAGTCACATTGTCAGCAAATGACTGAGCAGGGACTTGTACCTCCGCGGTCCAACTTCAGAGCCACATTACTCTTCATTTGTGGAGAATCCGTTATACATGATATTTGAAGCCCTATTGTGTAAGTATAGATCTGTTTGATGTAGTATAATAAATGGTGTTAACTATCAAAAGGAAGTGTTTTATTTGTATTCACCACTTTGGTATAGATTGTTTCTTGAGTGCAGTTTGGCTCCTGTGTTTAAAGACGGGCTTTTCAATAAACCCCACCTTTTCTGTTTACCCAACTTTTCTAATACCAAAATCCAGTGAGAGAAATCTGGCTTATAAATGGTAATTCAGTGGTACAAGTATCACTGATTGAGTTCAAGAAAGTGATTCACAACTTAACATTGCAGAGATTTGTGAAGGTTTTTTTAGAGTTTAGTGGAAAATTGATAATTTTATAGCACATGAAATTTTGGGGGTCTGAGAAAGTTTACAGTAAAATTTATAAGACAGATTGACCCTCAAATTAATTTTTCTTTAATGTTTTAAGTACAGCTTTTAGATTTAAGAGGTTAGTGGTAAAGATTATTTTGAGAATGACAAACTTTTTGTTAGGAAATTATTTGAATCGGATGGAAAAAAGTTAATCAACACTAAATAAGCTATTGTTTCATATCCTTTTTTATCTTCTTTAATATAACTGTATAAATCAAGTTCAATATTTATTTACATATGTACATACAAAACTTAAAGATTTGATAAACTTTTTTGTCACTTCACATATATACATTCTTCTTGGTAAGGATGTATTGAATTTTAATAATATAGCCCATAAGCAGTCTTCTCATGTTGAACACATTAGAGCTAGATTTTTACATTTTACCAATAAGCCTTTGGAAATATATGATGAAAACTATATATGATTGAATCTAGTTAGAATAGATTTTTTAAAAAGAGAAAATAAAACTTTCTGTTTTGAGATGTCAAAGAGATAAAAAAAAGCAAGAATAATACAAAGAACTGCTGGAAATCATTGCCTGTTTTCACTAGTTTATGACTTTTTCCCCTACATTTACTTTATCATTCTCTTTACATAATTACATACAATCTTCTCCTGAGCCATTTGAGAATAGGCTGCATTTATCATACTTTTGTAACCCTTAATACATATACCAACACAGAACTTTATAGATATGGTATCCAATTTCAATCCATACTGTTAAATCTCAGCTCAGCTTTGACCACTTCTTGACAGCTTACGGATATTAGAGATAGAGATTTTAAAGGTTTCCATTGACAGAGTAGCTAAAACAGGACTATGACATTTGTTTAAGGAACAAACACAGATAGGGGGAAAGTGAAAGATGATCTTGATGTGGCTAAGTATTTATCTTGAAGACTAAGAAGAAATATCTATTAAGTGTGTTCCATAAATGTTTCTTGCCTAGGCATTGGACTAGGCTATAAGGGATAAAACTATAAACATAATGCACAGTGTCTTGTGATGCTGTGATGGAAATACCAGAAAATCCTCCCAGTTAAAGATTAATGATGATTTGGAGAATGCATTATACCTCAAAGAATTAAAGCTTTGAGGAATAATCTGGACATAGCTTGCAGGGACTTAAGGGCTAGAGAAATGCCAATTTAGCCCTAGAAAGGAGAAAGTCAATTACCAAGAGGAGGGGTGCTCAAAATAGTATATTACTATCTTTGCCCACACTCCCTAAGGACTTGTAGACCTTCAAAGACTAGAGAAGGAATGCTTGAGACCTAGAACAGGTTAGCTCTGGAAGAAAAACCTTCTATCTTCATGTAGAACTAACGGTTACACTGTTTTAGTGATGATGATCGTCGTAATGTTTTCTTAGCAGTAAAGGAAAGAAAATTCAAAGTTAAATGCTTGGAGGAAGTAAAACTGCTTGAAACCAACTTGGAGGAGATGGCTTGTGAATGGGGGAGAAAGATTATGAAAGCTGTCAAGAAGTGGTCAAGGCCCAATTGAGATTTAACAGTATAGATTTATATTGGATACCATATCTACAGAGTTCTGTGTTGGTATACTGTTGTCTCACAGAGTGAGATTATACTTAAGTTATAAAGGTTAGGATCATCCAGTTTTCTTTATTTTTGCATAAAAGAATGAAATGTAATTGCATGCCACTTTTCATTACTATTTTGTTTTAACAGTTCATTTCTGTGATCATTTCCCTTCCTCCTGCATGATGATGAGTGCTGCCTTTTCCCTCCTCTTTTACCTATCATTTTCTCCCTTCCTGCATTTTCACAGCATGCTATTTCTCTGAGATGTCCCAGCAAGCAGGCCAAGCGTCATATTGACTTCACTGAAGAACAGGCTGAGCTGACTCCTGTAAGTTATACAAACCTGCCTATGAGATGACTTAAATATCAGTGGAGAGGAATGCGTTCATTAGAAATACTGATGTTGAGCTAGCCTACTAGACAAAAGCATGCTTAGCTTCATTTTATTTGGCTCAACAATCAATGTGCATGGTAACGGTGGTCAAGAACTCAAAAGATGTAGCACATTGGGGAAATCTTCTACAAAGAACCTCTTTAAAGTGCTGAAGAACAGGGTGGTCAGCTTAAGGACTAAGGTGCACCTGATCTAAACCGTGGTACTTTCCATTGTTTTGTATGCATCTGAAAGTTGGACAGTGAATAAGGAAGAAGTATGAAGGATCAATGCCTTTGAGTTCTAGTGCTGGCAGAGTTTGTAATATCCCATGGGTCCAAACGAACAAACAAGTTGATCTTGCAACCAGGTTGCTCCTTAAAGGCTTACATACTTTGAACTTGTTGTCTTTGGGATAAGACACATACTGGGAAGGATCAGGATTAGAGACAGAAAGGAAGGCCCTCCAGGATTGACATGGTGAAGACGACAGTGTGCTTGACCATGGAGGAGGTTGTAGGGATGGTCCAGTATAGCACAAGGTTCAGATCTGCTAATCTGAGGGGTCACTGTGACTTGTAGTTGACTCAGCAGCACCTAATACAACAGCAACTTCATCTCTAACCACCTTTTTAAAGCCAACATTTTGAAGCATCAACTATACTGTCTACAGTCAACTACAGTTGTCCTGTCGTTTCCTTATTTCTTCTCTCCGGTGGTTCACAGCCCTTTCAGAGTCATTATCCCCTTTTTCAGAAAATAATTTGTAATACTGTCTTCATCATCTTAAATTATATCCATAGGCAATAATGTAACCTACCTACATATGTTTTTGTTATCTACCCTTGATTTGGAATGGACTCCTAGCTGGCCCTCCAGCAGGTTTTCAGAGCATAAAGTTGCACGGGAAAAGATTTCCCATCTTTCTCCCTTGGAGCACCTGGTGAACTTGAACCACTTGCTTCTTGGTTGGCAATGCAACTTCTTACAACTAAGCCACCAGAATTGCCTACATATACTTTTTTAAATCAACTTAATGCCCTAACACTGAAAGAATAACCAATTTATAATAAAATGTCGGTTCTTGGCCGCCACTGTCTTAGAAGGCATAATGAAGTAGTTACAATGTAAATATTTTCATTTAAGAGAAAAGATTGCAAGTTGTGTTTTTACAGGAAGTCTAGGAAAGATAAAGAGCAAACATGGGGGGGACCAGAATGAAGTATGTAATGACAGGGAAGATGTGTAAGGTAGGAGAAAAAGGGACGTAGCTTAACTGAAGTAAGGATAATATACTAAGACCGTCCATGGTAGAGAAAATGGACAAGTCAAGTCCAAATATCTTGCAAATGAGTCTTATTTATAATAGTGATAGTTGGTTTTTAAACTGTTAACTACTTAATATTTTAAGTAAGACAATAGCAATGTGAAGTATTTTAAAATAATCTTCATTAATGAAAGTTGACATTTCTTCGCTTTCTATTCTAATAAATTTAATTGAATTTTTTCTTAATTCTGTTCAAAGGAATTCCAGATTTCTAATCTCATTTACTTGCATGTGACTGATAGAACACATACTTTTCAAACAAGATACACTAATTTCCTAGCACTGTGATCAACTCTTGATAAAGTTTCTGTACAGATGAAGAAAATGCAGTCTTTCCCTAACTTATATTGCATTCCTGGAAAATTCATTGAAAGTTAAAACTATTACAAAAATACTTTGTGTTTGTATGTTAAGTGAACAGACAACTAGTATTTCTGGCTTCCTTCTCAACAAATACTAGATGCACACACATACTTTGTTGTAATAACCCAGAATGTCCCCAGCATTTTCTGAAATCTCTGGAGGCCGGTTCTTCCCCTTTGAGAACCCTTGGTCTTGAATATCTGTTATTTGCTCCCTCTCTCTCCTCCTTTCCTAGCTGCTTCTTACTCATATTCTTTATGTTTTTCCAGGGATACTTAACTGAACCACTAATTTTGGGTTACTCAATTCCTACTTCAGATACCACCTGATACACTGTACTGTAATGTGTAATGGCCCATTTCACGTGTCTGTACCTCCCTATTAAACGAAACTATAAAGGCAAGGAAGGAACCCATATCTGAGTCACTTTTATATCTCCAGTGCCTAACATAGTTTTAGGTTCAAAGTTGAAACTTAACATGTAGTTGAATAAATGAAATGAAGGGGGGGGAAATTGAAGAGAGTGAAATTGATGAAAAAGAATGGATTTTGTATTCATAGTTGTTGTGTGCTATTGATGCGGAACTGACCCATAGCTGACCCTCCAGTGAGTTTTTAGAGGTGGTAAATCACACAGGAGGAGATTGCCCATCCTTCTCCTACGGAACACCTGATGGATTTGGACCACATGCTTTTGGGATTATAGCTCAGCTTCTTAGAACTAGTCTACCAGAGCTCCCATGTATTCATAATAATAATGATGTGTGGGAAAATCGAAAACAACTGTTTCTATAATGTTATATGTACATTTTCATTACCACCGACACATACCAAGACTGAGGGCTGGCTGGACACAGTGCCCCACATTGAGTTTGCCCTCTCTTCCACTGAGTTCTCCAACGATATGCCCCTCTTCTCAGCTGTCTTGAATCCTCCAGTAACCAGTTTCCTACCAGCGTTTTCCACCTTTCTGAGGAAGTCAGAATCCTAGGAGTTGTGTGTGACTGGCACCACTGGAGAGATAGTAAGGAAGATGTTTGTTTCTTAGGAGTTTAGACATTCCCTCTTTCTGCTCCAGATGCTGTAGTTTAGATAGAGACCTGAGCTCCTTCCCTCTAGCAAGCAAGCAGTGACTGTGCTACGCACAAATGACTGGAAAGTATGATCATGTTCAACTATTGGTCTCCTTTTTTTAGATGCGTATTTTGAGGTGACCAATCATGGTGATTAACTTTTTTTAAGCAATTTAAATATTTTGATACTTTTAAATTAAAGATTTTTCTGCTTCTGAGTCTTTAAACAATGCAATTAAATATTGTTACCACTTATTGACTGTAAATAGTTGTTGGTTTTGTGTTTTTGTGGATTAGTTTTTTGTTGTTTTTTGTTATTGTTGTTTTTTAGTGCCACCATTTACAGTGACTTTAGTTCAAGGATTTGTTGAGTTAGTCTTATAAGACTTATTTTTTAAAAATTTGTCTGGAATTCTGTTTAACAAACCTTAGTTTGCCTATTACTATTTTATTCCACTTTCTGAGGGGACATTTTTCAGAGATGTTATCTTTCTAAGTAAGATAAAGTAAGTAGGAATAGCTTTTTAAGAAATTATTTACCATATTATCTTTGTAAGCTTGCCTTTTTACCCCCAGTTAGATATAAATTGCAAAAAATAAATGGGAGTAAGAACAGTGAGCACTTACGTTACTCTTTACTTGCAACTAAAAAGAGTACGTTGCAGCACAGCCCTATTAGTATAGCATAATTCATATGCAAGATGAGTTAGTAGTTTACCGAAATGAGTGATGTCCGTTGTTGCTATTGTTGTTAAGTGCCATTGAGTCGTAGACTCACAGCGACCTTATGAATGAAAGACCTGAGCACTTACATAACTTTCATCATTTCTCCAAGTTCATGGAATTTCCAGAGGCAAGCTATTTCAGAAGTGGATGCCACTCCTGCTTCCAGCTTGTTTTAATCAGGGAGCTCCACCAAATACTGTCCGCCATGGCTAATCCTTTTTGCATTAGACACACCAATGTCACAGTGTTTATCATCACAACAACCACAGGTTACGTCTGTACAGCAAATGCATAGACCAGTGCTAGACCACTTAGAAGAATGTTCGACAAAAAAACAATTTAAACCAAGCCTGAGGACCACAGATTAAAATCACCCACCTTTGGCTTGGTAGCATCACTTTCTACCCACTAGGCCAACAGAGCTCCCTCTGTGTTTGTTGTTGTTAAGTGCCGTCGAGTAGACAACTCATAGTGGCCCTATGAACGAAAGACCTGAACACTTGTATAACTTTTTCATTGTTCCTCTGAGTTCATAGAGTGTCCATTAGGTAATAATTTATGATGTCTTTTAGGTAGTAATTTATGGATTTTTTCCCTTTTGCAATATTTACTCTTGGATAAATATGTATACCAGTTTTACAAAGAATATAATCCTAATTTTATTCTTACCCAGAAAATAGTATTTAAGACTACCAAGGTCTTCTATAAGCTTCAGTAAACAAGAAAGAATATATCCAGTAGTTGTTATTCTTCCACACATTTTACTCATGATGTGCATAGTGTGTCACGGTGCCAGTGATAATAAGGTCAGCAGTTTGAATCTCCAGACATTCTGTGGAAGGAGAATGGGCACTCTCCTCCTGTAAAGACTAAACAGCCTTGGGAACCTGATGGATGATCACTCTGAGTCAGAATCGACTCAGCAGCAGTGTTCTAGAAAGCAAACTGGCTCTATGGATTGATTTATTTCTTTTTAGTGTATTTTCTGTTTTCAGTGAGGTACCAACGTGAGTCTGCTGGGACATACCCACTGGCATAGATGATTCTTTCCTTGCTCACCCTTCCCACTTTGTCGATACAGTTCATTAGTGTAAAAAGGAGATCAGTTACAGAGACTCATTCTTGCTTTGTCTATATTTTAAATACATAAAACCTCTACTGATTTCTGTTGCCTTGTTTTGTTTTTCTCTCTTTTTTTCTGCACAAGCACTCCTATCTGGACAGGGAAACCTCCCTTCTTCTGCGAAACATTGCAGGAAAACCTTCTCATTTGCTGACCAAGGTGATAATTTCTTCTGTCCTCCTGAATGTAACTATTTATTACCTTGTAGGTTAGAATGTAATTTCTGGGTTTTATTGTACTGTCAGGTTATTACTTATTTCAGTGCCTTTGTCCTTAAAGAGGTGCTCTTTTATTTAGTGAAAGTTACTATTTACTGATCATAGTGACCATCAGAGAAATATTGAGAATAGAACCTATTTTCACAAATTTTTCCTTAGTCTTTTGCATTTTTTAAATGCCTGACCGTCTTCCTAAATATGTGGCATTTGTTTGCCTAGTTCCCTAATGTATTGTACTTTAAAGTTAATCTTAAACACTGATTTCATTTCACTAGTAATGGTTATTTATATTGCGAGTTTATTCACCAGACATTGTTTTCTAATTATTGTTTGCATTATCATCACCTTGTTTAATTGAAATGTTTACTGATACGAACAATTTTCATTTACATTAGCATAATTAAGAAAGAAGGCTGCAATTTTAATTCTTGGTTCTCTACTCTTGGAATATTTGGATGAGTTCACCTGGATTTTCCTCAGCTGATACATTTTTGTCAGTTTAAAATCTTCTTAGCCAAGGAATTAGAGAAAAACTGAATCAATATCAAGTCATGGCTTTACCTTATTACATTATTTAAATAGCATTAAATGTTAAGAATTTCAGATATTCGTGAATAGTTTCTAAAGAATATAATAATTATAGGTATGTTTAAGTTATTCAATCTTAGGGGATTTTTGTTTTGTTTTCTTTTTCATATGTTTTATAAATCCTTTCCTGAAATTAGAATCTCCTAAGAAGCCATTAAAAAAATTCCCACTTCTCTACCTGTTGTTTTTTTTCTTTTCTTTTTTCTCTTGTTGTTTACTGTCAAATCGGTTCCAGCTGGCACAGGAGAAGATCGCCCCTCCCTTCTCCAGTGGAGCATCTGGTGGATTCAAATTGTATACCTTTGGGATTACAGTGCAGCTTCTTATCGCTAGGCTACCAGAGCTCGCTCCCCTACCTGTTTTGTTTTGTTGTTGGTTTTTTGGGCGTACATTTATCTCTTTAAAACAGATGGAGGGAGAGTGAAGCTTGAAGATCAGAAAAGTATAGACTCTTTCTCTTAGTCTCTTACTTTTTTGGAGTTTAAGCTCATAGCTTCACCTAGGATCTCTAATCCAAATGAGATTTCTTCCCCTCTGAGGAGGGCCCTACATTTCCATATTACTGCTAAACATTTCCTGGAAGGAGTCTGCACCTCACCAGCACCTGAAATCACCCAGGTCTCCTGCTTACTTACCCACTCTGTAGTATCTCAGAATGCATATCTGTTCCCTTGTTACGACATTTCTATTTCTGTCATTCTTCCAGATACTCAGATTTAAGCCCCTTCTGCTTTCCCCCCACCAACTTATTTCCTGAATCCTCTAGTGGAATCTGCCATATTTATTGAGTTCATTAATTTCATTGTCTTTGCTGATACACATTTTTATATTTTATTGTACTACCACCATTGTGTATCTGAAAGAAAGCTACTTACCTAACATTCTTTGGGCATATTGCTAGAAGAGGCTATTCCTTGGTCATCATGTTTAGAAAAGTGGTAGAGGAGAGGAAGATCCTCAACCAAATAGATTGACGCAGTGACTACAGAAACAGGCTTGAGTGTGTCAGAGACTGAGAGAATGACATAAGATAGAACAGGGTTCAGATCTGTTGGTCATAGACTCGCTATGAGTTGTATTCCACAGCACCTTACAATAACTATTAACTGAGCTGTGCCATATACAGGGGATACAGCATTAGGTAGAAGGGATATCTTATTCCTGACTCTGAGTTTGTAGCCTACTTATGAATATAAAAAACATTGATAAGCAAACTTTTTAAAAAAATTCAGTATTATAGTAAATGTTAACACAGGAAACAAAGCAAAGCAGTAGAGAATAATTCAGGTGATAAATAAGAGAAAGCTGTCCTAGTGATGTAACAGGTACAGTAAAGCCTGAAGGCCAAGAAGAAGCCAGCCTACAGAGTAGTTGGGAAGTGTTCCATGTAGATAAGCCAAAGGAGCAAGAGCTTGGCATGTATTAGAAACTGAAAAAATACCATGTTGCTGGATCTACCGTGGTTGAATGAAGGTACAGATGCCCTGATTTGGATTGGAGAAATAGGAGCCAGATCTTTCAAGCCGTGCCCGTGTTTCACCACATTCTCCCTCCCCCAAGTGCAGTGGGAAACTATTGAAAAAAAGAAATTCATTCCACAAATGTTTACTGAATTGCTACAAGTGCCAGACATTGTTTACAGTACTAGAAATATGTCAGTGAATAAAACTCTTACCATAGGGAGAGTTATTCTTGACAAGAACCGATGCAGTCGATAAATTCTCGTCTCCTTCTGCCTAAGAGATGCTGATAGTGAGCACAATATCAGAGCCAGTCCTGCCTTTATTGTCTCCCACTCTCCCATTATCTAAATGGCAGGATTGGTATACACGGTCAACATCTGGCTCTGGCTACAGAGTATATACTGCCTTGCTTACATGAAACGAGAAATTTGAGCAAAAAATGGGATTTAATAACGTAGAACCTAATAAACGAGGTTGGGATGGGAGTTTATGGGAGAGAGTGTCAAGGAGGAGGTCTTAAACAACTTAAAACCGCAGGAGCCCATCCAGTGAGCTTAGTTATTAGACTCATGCCCGTGCTCGCTGGACTAGAGCACCTCACTGTTTTAGAGCTAAAACGAGTTTTTAGCACCTTTTTTTAACCATCTTTTTTGCCGCCCAACTGCCTTTACTCAAAGAACATGCTTCCCTCCTGATATGTCTGAAGAGCGTTCTGATGCTATAGGCTAACCCAAAGACTTTTTGTCTCCGATGTTTCAAATACACCAGTGGCTCCATGGGAGAAACATGGGCAGTCTTCTCTTGTTGTAATTGACAGCCTTGGAAACCTAGTGGAGTATCACTGTGAACCAGTTTAATGGCAATTAGTTTCAATTTTTGCATTAAACTGGGAGCATGTAACACTCAGAGAATTAACACAGTATCAGTGTGCTTAGCTCATATTCAGGAAGGGGAAGTTTTGGGGTTTTATTTTTCCCCATCACTGATACAGTTGTCACAGTGTTGTTGTTACTGGAATAACTATGTAACCATCCCAGTTCTAGCCCCAGGGAGCCAGGCAGTTTCTTCTAGGAGTGGCTTGGTACCAGCAGGGGACTGTGTCACCATAAAGGGAATGTTGGTGATATGTTGCCCTCTAATCTCTGGATGTCATTGACAAAGTCTTCCCTAACTTTCAGTGTGATGTAAAACAGCGATCTTTGTCACTCTAGTCCTTTACCCTACTTTATTTTTCCCAACTGTATGACTTACCACTACTTGACATTTTGTTAGCTATTATCTTCTCTCATTAAACTCTGTGAGAGCTGGAACTCTGTTTTCTGAACCCTAGCCAAGGCTAGCACATTGTCTTAGCATACTTCTGCCAAATGAAAGAAAGTTTTGTAAACTCATGTAATGTTAACTGTCATTTTCATTTGCTTGAGAAAAGTTAGAGAGCTGCTGTTATTACTGAAAGGGTTTTCTTGTTTTGTTTTGTCAGGAAGTATTTATGGGTATTCCAGAGTTAAGCTATGACCCTGAAGGACAGAAGAGACATTATGGTAGAAGGAACAATTAGTTATTTGTTAGCTGCTTATATTATCTTAGAAAGAATTTTTCTAAGCTTTGGTTAATCTGTACAACTGAGAAAATAATAATATTGCCTTGAATTTTTACTAAGGATTGAATGAAATACTGTTAAACATGCCTAGTACATGTAAAAGTTTAATTATTCTGTTAATGTTAGTTCTTTCTTCAGAGAAGACAAAATCTATGATTTCATAATTACTTCCAAGGAAATAAACTAGTTGTTATTTTGTTTCTAAGCTATTTTGTAGAATAGTGCATTTAATGGTCATTCAACTATTTACATCACTCCAGTGTTCTACTTGAATTATTTCAGTTTTACATAATTTTTAATGTTGCACTTTGTGACATAAACTAGATTCTGAAGAAACTCCTAATTATTACTATCTCCTTCATTTCAATCAGATTTGTTTTGAACCCACAAAGCCTAAATCATTAGTTAAAATCATTCCCTAGCCATCCCTTAACAACTGTAATTCTTTACTCAAGGTATTTTAAGTTTTACACCAAAGAGAATGTTCTAACACTTTGTAACCACAGCATTGGCTTTCATTTAATCCTAAAATCTGCACCTAGTTTTTGTCCTCTATGTAAATTTGAGGAGGTTGGCATTTGATGGCCATTGATAGCTCCACAGGAGTTTTTCAGGTTGAAAATGCACTCTCTTATTCAAGAGAAGGAGTAGGAGAGAAAGTAAACTTATGCTGGTGAAGAATCTTTTACTTAGGTTTAGGATGGTCATGGAAAAACAGTGACAAAATAAGAGAAAGTCAAAAGATAAAGGGCAGATGAATTAAGGAGATTAAATTTATGAATTGTCAGCTTTCAGTAGAGAAAGAATATAAGGTTAAATAAAGTATTGTCCTTATTTACTAAATCTGATTCTATAGACATTGAACATACTTTTGAATTCCTAAAGAAGCTTTTGGAGATCTTCTGAAATATATAAGTAAAACTCATCAGCACAGATTAACTCATCTTGTGTCTATCACCCCTCTAAGAGCCTAAAACAATTCTCCCCCTCCCCTTTGAAGAATAGACATAATTAGATGTATAGTTCTGTGTTAAAACTACACAAAATTCAAATGTAGAAACTATTTGTTTAATCTCAGATGTGTGGTAAAGCAATGTGCTAGGCTTTGTTTTAGGTTTAGAAATGAAGAGTTCCTGCTTTTGAGGAGTTTAGTGTGTGTGTGAAAGAGAGAGAGTGAGGAGGGAGAGAGAGATGGAGGGAGAAGAAGGGGAGGAACAGAGAGAAAGTAAAGATAATAAATAACAGATGATATGTTAGCCAGTGACTTAAATGGAAAAATAAAGCAGGGTAATGGAATAAAAAGTGGCAAAGACTACTGTATTGTACCAGACTGGGCATTAGAGGATACTTCTAAAATGGTACCCAGAGACTTCAGGACATTAGATCACCAATGTGTCCTTTGTCCAATACTCACATTTACAAATGACTGATTGTCAAAGAATATACTCCATTATAAAATCTAATTCTTTTTTAAAATTTTTATTCTTTTTCATGTGTACTGTCAAATTGGATTTGACTGGTACAGGAGGAGATTGCCTCTCTTTCTCCAGCAGAGCATCTGGTGGATTAGAATCTCATACCTCTGATAAAATCTAATTCTTAAAGAGGAACAATTTTTACCACATGGAAGAATAGCTGTATTTGAGTTGTACAGACAGCTCCACCTCGCTGCTTTTCATAAAAATTTTTTCTTATTGATGGCTATAAAAATTATAATTTGTTGTAAGGGTCATATATATCTCTTGTTTGTTTAATACTTTTCTCCAGTATATTAGCCTTTTCTCTTAACCTATAGAATTGAAACTGACCTATGCGTTTACGCTAATGCAGTAGTCTAACGACTTTTTGTAGTTGTTTGAAAAGATAGTTATTGCTGTTATTGTGTACCATAGAGTTGGAACTGACCCATAGCTGACCCTCCAGTGGTTTTCAGAGGCAGTTAATTGCACCGGAGGAGTCTGCCCATCCACACAGAAGGAAACTGCCCATCCTTCTCCTGTGGAACAGCTGGTGGCCTCGAACCGTGCTTTGGTGATTGCAGTGCAGCTTTTTGCCACTAGGCCACAGATTGTATTCTCTTCACTTATCAAGTATCTTCTTGTCTGTTGTTTCACATTTACAATAGTAAAATAGCTACTGTCTGACTTGCCGAAGGAGAATAAAGCTGGCAGTGATGGTTAAAGTTATGTGAAAAAAAAGTTACGGTTAAAGTTATGCGTCCTTCATTTTCACATAACAACAGTTTTTGCATATTCACCTAGTCTGTGGAACCTAACCTTGCCAATAAGTGAGGAATGAGTGTATATTAATATAAAATCCAAATGAACCAAACCCACTGATGTTGAATAGATTCTCACTCTCTTGGGTTTCAGTAGCAACTATACTGGGTTTCAGAACTAGCTGATGGATTTGAACCTGTCACTTTCTGATTAGCTGTGGTGCAATATGTAATGTATCACACCAATATGAACATTATTTTTAAATTTATAATCAATATTAGAATGTACTGCCAACCCAAAGGCAGGAGGTTCAAATCCACCAACTACTCCCTAGGAGAAAAATGGGCCTTCTCCTGTGTGATTTACAGCCTCTGAAAACCCACTGGGGGGGTCAGTCTGTTCCAGGTCGACGGCATTGAGTTTTTTGAGTTTTAGAATACAGTGCTTAATTTAGTTTTATTTTAAAATGTCATTTTTTACTTTGAAGACAGCACCAAAACTTATTTAAGCTTCTGTAGAGTAATAATATTGGGGACAAAATGTTGATCTTTTAAGAGTTCACACTTGTATTTGGACTTAGACAAATCATTATCCTATATAACAGTTTTTCCTCATATATGCTGAAATTAAAATTTACCTTTCATGGACCTGAAACTTGAAATTATGGCCTGCTGAATTTTTCTTCTAATAGTTATATGTGATACTATAAGGATATGGCAGATGAGCTCTAAGGTCATTTATCCCATTGAGAAAAGACTCAAAAACTTGGTTCCTGGGAAAAAAATCTGTCAAGTAACTGATTTCCTAAAAACTACTGGAAAATTCTAGTATCTAAAAAAATTTTGGGGGGGGTAGTGCTCTCCTCAAGAATTAGTCATTTAACTATTGATGAATTTAAACTTAGGGGGAAACATTAACATATTTATTATAGTTAATATGTTTATTTACATAAAAGTAACTTTTTTAAAGAGAGGGTGATCTAAATCTTTTAGTCAAAGGAGTATGTCTATAATAGTATGTGAATCAAGTCTTATCTTACCCCTCTCTGTTGTTAAAATAAAGAGCTTTGTTCTCTGCCTAATTGGGTTTACAGATAGTATTTCAAGACCTTGGTCATTATGTTAATTCACTGGCTCCTTTCATTGAAAGGGATTAGATTTCTGGCAAACAAGACCATTGCCTTCCCTAACCACTGTTTTCTTCTCTGTTCAGCTGAGTAGTAAATACTAAGCTTGAAATGAGGGGAGACAGCTCAAAAATGGGAAGAGAAGTAGTTCATAAACAAGACCGCCAACAGAATTTGGAACGGATGAATCAACTTTTTGTTTTTGTTTTTGCCCTGGAAGCTTTGGCTTTTTAATGAAGAATAACACATAGTTTATATTTTTTCAATCACAATTCAAAGAGGCTAAATTTTGACTTAATGTCATTAGAATTTTCTTTTTATTGTTTGAGCCTTAAATATAGGAATAGATAGTATAGCAATTTGTATTTTTTTCTTAGATTATTTAATCAAGAGCTTAAAAACAGAAGATAATATTTTTTTAGAAAAAGGTTTACCTACGTGAGTTTTCATTTTTTAATTGGAGATTAATGCTACAGTATATTATGGCCTATTGCTGGAAATTACAAGTAAGTACTAGTGTTTAAAATACTGTATGTTATTTTGGGGAAAAAATAGACAAATGGTTTAATTTTAGTTCCTGAACATTTTCTTACTACTCATAATTGTAAGTATTTTGGAAATTAATTTATGTGAAAATTATAAAAATTTAAAATACTTTCATTTAAAAACCCTTTTGATTAATGGATGGCAACAAATTTGAGTTGACTAACATGACATTCATTATATTATGAACTTCGAAAGAATAAAACTTGAGCTACAGAAGCAGATGGCTTTACTTGTACTGGTATGCTAATGAAACAGTATACTAAGGTTAAATATTATACCAATGAAACAGCATGCCAATATTAACTTTTTTCATAACTGTAAAGAAATAGATTCATAATGGGATTTTGCTGTAGATACATTTATGGTGATAACATTTTCAGAGCAAACCATTAGCATGCAAAAGATCACCCATTATTTAAAAGGTGTATAAGTTCTGAGTTGAGGGATTATGGTAGTGTATCAAATTGGTAAATCCACAAGTTGTCTTTATCTGCACCAGAACCTAAAATTTATCTGCTTTAGTTTATCAAAATTAAACTTACTATTTTATTGTAATATGAGGCCTATTTGAATCTGTCTTTTGTGCCTCTCTTTCAATATTGAGTTTCAAGTGTTATTTTTAAAGTGTGCTTTACATAAGTGTATAAAACAGTATGCTTAAGAACACTCAGTGCTGGGAGCATCCTTAAGAATTAAAAGCCTTCTCCAGAATTCTCATCATTTCAGCATTAGTTTATCCAAATACTTTGTATTCGCAGGAAGAACAGGCAGCAAAACTGAAAGCTGAGAAGATCAGAGTTGCCCTAGAGAAAATTAAAGAGGCACAAGTGAAAAAGGTGATATGTGGGCTTTTTCTATTTGGGGATTTTTATCTGTTTTTTAAAAAAGGATTTATTTATTTCTATAATGCACCTCTACGATGTAGAAAGATATGGGAATAGTCCTTCCAAATAATACATTTTTCAATTACTTTCTAGTTGTTTCTAAATGTTCCTTAAAGAATTTTGAACTATTATATGAGTTTGTTAACTATTAAAATCTTACCTTATAATTTTTAAAAATATAATGCTTTACATTTAGGCCACTGAATGACTAGATTTTTATCTTCTCTTAATAAAGTCATTATTAATGTTGAAGATACAGTAGTCAGAACATTATTTGCTAGTAGGAGAAATCCTTTTCTAGAATGCCTTTTTTTTTGTTTACTTCAGATTTCTTTTTCACCTGTTGTAGCTGGTGATTAGAGTTCACATGTCTGATGACAGCTCTAAAACAATGATGGTGGATGAGAGGCAGACAGTGAGACAGGTGCTGGATAACCTGATGGACAAATCCCACTGTGGTTACAGTTCAGACTGGTCGCTAGTAGAAACCATCTCTGAGTTACAAATGGGTTAGTAATAACATCATTTTCTTTAATCACCTTTAAAGTTTTCTGTTATTCCGACAGTTTTCATGTTTATAAAAGCACTTTTAAACATATATATATATATATATATAATATTTTATGACTTCTCCCCCCCCCCAAATATTTTTAAAGTCTTTGAATATAAAATCATTTCCAGGTCACTTTAGACTTTCTTATGGTTTAAAACAGTTTGTTGTTGTGTACCGTAGCATTGGACCCATAGCTGACCCTCGGGCGGGTTTTCAGAGGCAGCTAGTCAGAGGCAGTTGCCCATCCTTCTCCCACAAAGGAGCTGGTGGCCTTTGGAATTCCAGTGCATCTTCTTGCCACTAAGCCACCAGAGCTCCCTTAAAGTAGTTAAGGAAGAAAAATTTCATAAAATAAGAACTGTACATATCCCCACATTCAGGAAAGACCATTATATTTATTTGCATATGTGTGTAAAAAAACCCCAAAACCCTTTATATTAATGTTTGTCTTTCAGAAGAAATATTTGAAGCATAGCTTATGTATGAAGTCTTAGTTTCTGATAATTTTATAATTTGGGGTAGTGGTTTCTAACTAAAAATTTCTTTCATTTTTCATTCTCTTATTAACTTCTAATTTTAAAAAAATGCTTTGGGTGAGTCTAATGTAGTGACTATGGAAGTCCTGAAATAATTATCAATTTTATTAAACCAATCATGAATTTCCACTTGCTATTTTACTTTAAGAGTGTGTGTGTGTGTGTGGGTGTGTGTGTGTGTGGGTGTGTGTTTGCTCTTACTCTTATTTTTCAGTATCTGACCACACTCTTCAGAGAAATAAACATATAATTGTTACTCCTTTTTCCTATGATGCATACAACTTTCTCCATAAACTAGACCACAGAGTATTAGAAGTTTATTAATGTGTGTAGAAATACATTTTGTTAACTTTCATCTGTAGCTTTCCTAGAGAACTTAGCGTTTGCATTCATAAACAATAGCATAATCATAAGAGGAATATGTATCACTGCTAATTTTTAGGATATTATCAGGATAATAATGACATGTTTCTGAAATTTTTATGAAGTTGACTGTAATGTTTTAGTGGGAACTCCAGTGACCAAATCCTTATCAGGTTGCACTGCTAACCCCAGGGTGGTTTCAATCCACTAGAGTTCCGGGGAGGAAAGATGGGTAGCCCTCTCCCATGTGATTCACAGCATCTGAAAACTCACTGGGACCAGCTGGAAGTTGGTTCCGACTTCACAGTAATAAGTTTTGAGTTTGAGATAATGTTTTAAGTAACTGTTAATTAATGAAATGAAAATTAGTGTACCAGCTCCGTATAGCATTGTGCTCCCAATATAATATTTGGACATTCAGCACTTATTGAATGAATAAAGTAGGCTATAAATTGTGTTGTTATCTCATTTTTCATTCTTGTGGTGCTCTTTTCTCAAGTGTAATGATTTGTGAAAACAAGAGTCAAATTCAGACCATATGATTGTAGAGTCCATCCTCTTCCTCAGTGTGTTATATTACATAGTCCTTGTGAAAGATTTTTATCTTAGAATGAAAGCTGGAAGGGTCCTTGCTCAGTACAGGTGGTTTCCAGGTTACAAGATTCATTCCTGTGCCTTTAAGAATTCATAGGTAAGTCAGAACAAAGATATACAGTTCTTAATTAGCCTTACTTTAGTGCTTTAGGCCTTTCCAATTATTTAAAAGCTTCACATGCAACAAGTGAAGGTGATATGATGAAGAGTTTGTGACAAGTGTGATCAGTTCAGTCATTGCAAAGCGAGGGCAGATTTATATAGTATTAAAGGATAAGTATGCATCCATTGGGCCTTTATAACCCAGGCACTCCCTGTACTGTGTGATTAAGCACCTGGTGTGGTTGACATTTGTGTGGGGGAATAAATAGGAAAGCAGTCAGGTGACTGTAATAGGGTCTGAGAACAGAAGTGTTCAACTTGAAAATGTTGTGTGCTGTCAAATCAGAACTGACCCATAGCTGACCCTCTGGTAGCTTTTCAAAGGCTGTAAATCACATGGGAAGAGATCGCACATCTTTCTTCTGTGGAACAACTGGTATATTCAAACCATGTGCCTTTTCATTGGCAGCACAACTCTTCCCACTAGACCAGCAACTTGAGAGTAAGGGCTAGTAAAGGAGGGGATTTGCTCACTCTGGTAACATGAGTGTACAGTGGCACACCATAAGAGCTAAAAGAGCTGAAATGGGTTAGTCCCTTTAGACTCCTAAAACTGAGTCCCATTTGTGTGTGTGTGTGTGTGTGTGTGTGTGTGTGTGTGTGTGTGTGTGTGTGAAAAATTTATATTTATAATTAGCCAGCTGGACTCAATTTAGATGATCCCAATTTTGTTGGCAACATCCAAAGCATCATAGTCAGGAGCAAGTCAAACATAAGCCTTCTTGTCTCCATCCAGCCTAATCAAAGTGTTGACCTTAGCCACTTGGATGTCATAGAGCTTCTTTACAGTTTGTTTAATTTGGTGCTTGTTGGCCTTGACATCCACAATGAACACAAGTGTGTTGTTATCTTCTATCTTCTTCATGACTGACTCAGTGGTCAGGGGAAATATGATGATGGCATAGTGGTCAAGCTTGTTTCTCCTGGGGGCACTCTTCTGGGGGTATTTGGGCTGCCTTCAGAGTCTCAGCGTCTTAGGCCTCCTGAAGTTGGGTGACGTGTGGCTCTTCTTTTTTTAGCTGTGGATGCCCTTCAGGACTGCCTTCTTGGCCTTTAACGCCTTTGCTTTGGCTTCAGTTTTGGGAGGGACAGGGGCTTCCTTCTTCACTTTTGGCGCCATCTTCGTAGAAAGGGCCTGAGTCTCATTTTTAAAGAAATAAATTGTGGGAACAAAAACTGAGCAGGAAAAAGAAAAGGCCCAAGTAAAAGTGGGGACAAAAGAAACAGAACCATAAAGTAGTACAAAAATAGGGAGGGACAAAGTTCAAACAAGTAATTCCTTGTTAATTTTCTAAAACTAATGAACAGATTGAAGATTCTTCAGATACGTGGATCTCAAATGAGAAGCATCTATACCAAGACATGTAATGAAGCTGGAAAACACCAGAGGCATTATCTAAGTTAAATAGGTAGCAACAAAAGCATGTTAATTAAACTGATAATTTATTCCAGTCAATAATTATAGATGCTCCAAAATAGGAGAATATTATTTTTTTTTATTTAAGGAGAACTTGACTATCAGCTTTAAACCTAGAGTTCCATATTTAAAGAAAACTTTTTTAAAAAATAATTGTTTTTAAATTGATGAAAACCTGAAACAGGATGATGAGGCCTGAACTGAAAGAACTGTTACAAGATGTATGCTAGGAAGACGAGACAGAGCTCACAGATTAATGATATGAGGATGGGTGGTGGTTGGGACAGAGGACACAAAGAGGCAGATGTTTGGTTTTGAAAAGGATTTGTATATTAGACCACAGTAGTATAATTCTTGACTCAGATATGACCACGGTTAAAACTAAGAACTTTCATTATCTAGAAGGAAAGTAAAAGGAACTTATCAACTTTGTACTTTATTCTTCAATGGCTAACTAACCTAGAAAAATAGAAATGTAGTAACTTAAGACTGTTGGACTTCCACACTGATGTTTTTGTTATATGCCACTGAGAACCAATGAGTAGTAGCTGATCCTCCAGTGATTTTCAGAGGCTGTATAATACATAATAACAGACTGCCTATTTTTCTCCCAAAAAACACATGGTGAATTAGAACTTTCAAACTAGTACGCAGTAAAGGAACAGAGAGAACTGCAAGAATTTCACAGTAGATAGAGAAGGGGTGTTGAATGAAAAATGTCATTGCCGATGTCAGATGGATGTGGGCTGAAAGTAGAGAATATCAAGATGCTTGGTCATGTTTTAGGGATTATGGAATTTTTTTTTTTCGCATCATAAGAAATTACAGAGAAAATTGAGAATTCCAGAATACTTACTTTGCTCACACAGAAACTTGTACATAGACAAAGAGGCCTGTTGTACAAGCAAAGCAAGAAGGTATGGCATGCTTTTAAATTAGGACAAGTACCTCAGAATTATATTCTTCTACCATACTTGCTTAGTCTGTATAATGAGCAAATAATTCAAGAAACTATACGGAGAAAAATGTGACATGAGAATTGGAGGAAGACACAACAGACTTATAGGCAAATGACATATCCTTGTTTGTTGAAGGGAAAGAAGACTTGCAGCATATACCAAAATACCAAAAATATCAAAGGCAGTAGTCTTTCATATGGATCACACCTCAACCTTAAGAAAACAAAAATCTTCACAGCAGGATCAATAGGTGGCAACATAATAAATGGATAAGAGATTGAAGTTGTCAGGGAGCTCTGGTGGCCTATTGGCAAGAAGTTGCCACTGCAATCCCAGAGGTATGCAGTTCAAATCCACCAGATGCTTTGCTGGAGAAGGAGAGGCAATCTCCTCCTGTACAAATCAGATCTGATTTGACAGTACACACACAAAGTAATATTTTTTTTAAAAAAAAAAAAGAGAGATTGAAGTTGTCTGTGATTTTATTTCACTTGAAATTTAAGTCAGTGCCCACGGAAAGAGTCGTCAGTAAGACAGCATGTTACATTGTGCAAATCGGGAGCATCAGGAGCAAAAGACTTCTTTAAATTGCAAAAGAACAAGATCACACTTTGAGGACTAAATAGTACACCTAACTCAAGCCAGAGTGTTTTCATTTGCCTCGTATACATGTGAAACCTGGCAGTGAATTAAAAAGACCAGAGAAGAACTGATGTCTTTTGATTATGATGTTGGTGAGGAATTGTGAATATATACACTAAACTTCTAGATGGGCAAGATGTCTTGGAGGAAGTGTAGCCAGAATATTCTTTAGAAGAGAAAATTATGAGTGAGACTTTGTCTGAAATATTTTGAACATGATATCAGGAAATGCATTTACTTGTTATGCATCAGAGGGCTGGACAATGACTAGGGATGACAGAAGGAGAATGGATGCCATTTAGCTGTGATGCTGGAGAAGAGTATTGCATATACCAGGGACTGCTAGGAGAATAAGCAGGTTCATCCTAGAGAGGGTAAAAACAGGATGCTCCTTGGAGGCAAGGATTTTGAAGCTTTATCTGACATACATACTTTTGACATATTGCAAGGTGGGATCAGTCCTTGGAGAGGGATGTCGTACTTGAGAGGGTGAAAAGACAGCACAAGAGAGGAAGGCCCTTGTTGAAATGGATTGATTCAGTAATTGGGCAACGGGAGTAGGTGTGTCAGAGACAGTAAGGTTGGCACAGGATAGTGCAGGGTTTAGGGCTGTTATACTTCAGTTTGCTATGAGTTGCAGGCGACTTAATCGCACATAATAACAACATCAGGAGATGCCAGTCTTTGGAGAAGGACACTATGGTTGGTGAAATAGAAGGTCAGGAAGAAAGAGGAAGACCTTTAGTGGAATGGATTAACACAGTGGCTTCAACAGTGGGTACAACTATAGCTGTGATTGTACGGATCACTGCAGGACTGAGCAGCATGTTATTCTTGTACACAGGGTTGCTGTGAGTTGGAACTGACTCTCTGATATAACAACAGCTCTGCTTATGACTTTTCCTAACAGGAAAATATACATTCCTTCTAAGCAGAAATGAAGACTTCTCAGGAATTGATTAAATTTTGAGGCTATATAGCAACTCCCAACAAATTTTTAAAAATCTATTTTAGAACATGTTTTTTGCTTTTGTTGTTAACTGCATTTATTGTTTTTTTAATTGTGATTTTAAGAACATGGTTCTTGACCATGTGTGCATTATAAAGGACAGTCATTGATTTTTAGTTTGGAAATTAGAAAGCTTATTCTTTTTTTGGAATTAAACTAAATTCAGTGGGCAAAGAATTCTTGGGAAATTTTTTAATGCCAGGAATTGAGTACTATTGCAAATATTAGTTATCAAAATTTTTAAAATACAGCTGAAGTATATTTTATGTTGAGTTTGCTTTTGTTTCTTACAGATTAGGATAGAATATGGCTAGAGGCTTTAAAATTAATTACATACATTGAATCAGATCTATATTTTAGCCCTAGTTCTTGTGTCACCTTGTTACCTCAGTTAATCCCTGTAGTCATGAGGGGAAAATGAGGAAAGATCAAAAAAATCTTTAAATATCAAGGTTTCTGAAGTGAATTGCTTCATAAAATTTCTTTGACTCTTAATCATAATCTTTCCTACAGTTTCAAAATAAGTAAAAGTAAAATAATGTAATATTTATGAGCACTAACAAAATATTGTTATTTTCTTTTGGGACAGAGAGAATCTTTGAAGACCATGAAAACTTGGTTGAAAATCTTCTCAATTGGACAAGAGATAGCCAGAACAAACTCATATTTATGGAGCGTATAGAAAAATATGCACTTTTCAAAAACCCACAGGTAAGACTGATAACTTCTTATAGAGGTTAGAATTTTTAAATACCAGACCTTCTGTCTATGCTGAGTTAATAGCATAAAAGGAAATCCATGGAAGCTCATGCTGCTGAGGTAGAAAGCCTGCTTAGTAAAGTTTTGAGGCCACACAAAAAGCTGCCAACCTACCAGGTGGCATGTAGTGATGATCCCAGTGGAAGCAGAAAAACTCCAGGAAGCCAACAGATTCCACCTCTCTCTGATCTAGAAATGGTTAGAGAAGCAGCTAGAGAGTGCCATCTCTCAGAGGAAAGCGTTTACCATTTCTGGGTTCCTCTACATCAACCTTTTATCCAGTTGACACTTTTAAAAAAAATCTCAGTAACCATGATTATAAATGGCCTCATTCTTACATGTTACCTTGATTTACTTGCTATCTTTGTTTGTTCTAATAAGGGATTATGGGCTAATACTTCTCAAAATGCAGACATTTTATAAAGACATTAGTAAGGGGGGAAAGGAACTCTACACTATAAAATAGTCATGGAGGAAAACAGCATTGTTAAAGGAATTAAGTAGTTGTCCTTCAACCTTCGTGTGCATGACCAGTCTTTTATGGATATTTTTAGTCAAGTTTCTATTTGGTAGTGTCAACGAGTATTATTGGTGGTGGTTATAAAAAAAGAATTGTAAGCCAATAATTTTAATTGCGATTTCTGGATAGGTCAAATAAGTGACATTGTGATGACCTCGAAGGATTTGTAATTCCTTCTGAAAAACCAGATCAGAAGTTAAAATTTCTGTATCTAGATCAGTTAAGCTTAGCATGTTCTAGAGAATTTGTCTTAGTCATTGTACTTAATAATTTATAAGCCCTTTGGGTCCTTTTTGAAATACCACATTCAGTAGACATGCTAACATGTTAAAACACATTAGGCAGTTGATTGCATAATTGATAACAAATGAACAGCAAAAGAGGAGACCCTTGTCCAGCATTTTGGTGACAAAGCTATCACTGGGGGAGCTTTTCCAGTGGGTGCTCCCTGCACTGTGCACAGGCAGAAATGGACTTAGAGGTGCAGTGTTTCTGGAAGTCTTATCTACACCTATGCCGAGGGAATAATCAAATGGCTCTATCCTTCATATATCATTCATTTTTCCAGAATTACCTCCTGGGGAAAAAGGAAACAATTGAGATGGCAGACAGAAACAAAGAAGTACTTCTGGAGGTATGAGTCTTTCCTTTCCTCCCCTTAGCACCCTTGTTCCTTCACAGTGGAAAAAAAAAAAAGAAAATAATAAGCACCTTTGTGAAATCAGGCTTGCCATTGTTTTATGTTTACAGTTAGAGTTGGACCTCAAGAAGCTTACAGTGCATAATAGCTTTAAGAAGAGAGCTGGACTGTGTGAACATGTATTCAACCACCAGAGAAAGAGGCTTTTAATAACTTATTTTGCTGAGTGATGTTCTAGTGGACTAGAATGAGTAAAGGCAGCTCCAATAGAATAGTCTTGATAGAGTTGTACTGCTAAACCAAAGGCTAAGTCTCTTTGGCAATGTGAATCCACCACTGGAGGAAGATAGGCCATATCTGCCATGCAATTCACAACCTCTAAAACCCAGTGGAGAGTTAGCAGTGAGTCAGTTCTGACTTGACAGTGAGTAAAATGAGTAAAGAGCCTTTTGGGACTGCAGAGCAAGAGAAAGGGTTAGTCATTGAGGGAAGTGATTGTGGTATTTCATCTATTCAACGAGGGGGAGAAATGTGAAAGTAAGCAGCTGGTCACAAAGTATTTTCTACCTTAGACCTAAATAACAAATTATTTTTTAAAATTATAATCATTTTGTTTTTAAATACAAAGATATGCAAGCTAAACTCTCTACCATTGATTTGATTCTGACTCATAGCAACCTTCCAGTGGGTTTCCGAAACAGTAAATCTTAACAGAAGGAGAATACTTATCTTTTCCCTCCATAGCTGCTGGTAGATTCTAACAGCTATGAGTGCCAGCACTCTTTTTGGTTAGCTAGAAACTATTAAAGCATTCTTTTGAAAAATTATAAAGGAAATTTAAATGATTGCTCTTTTTTGCTTTTGCTAACAGCTAAAATTAAAGAATTAAGTAAATTTGAAAACTTTAATGACCTTCACACAACAATATTAATATTTCTTGACCTTAGGTAAGAAATTTATTTTAGGTTGAATATGTCCCATGTTAGCGCTTAATGAGGATTTTTCTTTTTTATTATTAGATTTTTATCTAAGTGTATATAGCATTTCAGTTTTATCTTTCTTCAGCCTCAGTATTAACATGTTAAAAATAACTTCTTTTGTCTTAACATATATTAGCTATGATAGTTTTTAGACTTTTAAAGTTTAGTCACTTTAAAACTTTGGTTTTAAAAACCCATAGTGGTGTCAAAAACCTTGAAAACTGGCTTTTCTATCTGTGCTATCCCTCATCTCCAGCTACCTTAACTGTGGACATATGGTCTTGCAAATCATCAACAGTTGTGGGACCAATATAAGAGAGTACTTTCCACACTGTGACAAATTGTAGTGGGGAGAGGATGAAGAGACTGTAACATTGCTGTGAAGGAACTGTGACAAAGTCTAACCAGAAAAACCCTGGAGATGGAGCCACAGTTAAAGATTTTGCTTGCTGAATGATTGAATGAAAACTGACTTATAACTGCTGTAAGATAAAGTTTGCTGGATGATTGAGGAAACCAGAGATTTATTTGTGCTGTTGAACTGAACTAAGACTGTCACTTGTTGATTGTGAAGCTGTCTGAACTAATTGAGGAATTGTGTCTTGGTATTAAATTCGTGTGTGTAGGTAAAAAATAACCTGACGGTGGTGAAGATTTTTTTTTGTACTGTAATTCCCAAATCTAGTGATAAAATTTTGAAGGGATCTATGGTAGTATTAGAAGGATATGAAAATGTAGTAATTAATGGGACTAGAGTGAAAGTCTGGATGAGAATTGGAAAATATAAACAGACATTGTATGAAGTGGTCACATCTCCTCTACCTGAATGTATTATTGATATGGATGTTCTTCTTGTTGATTGCCTTCAAGTCAAGCACGACTCATAGTGACCCTAAGAACAAAAGGTTTGAAGCCCCTCTACAACTATCAACATTTATCAAATTCATAGTTTCCACATTGTTTAGGAAGTGGATGCCATTGGTATGGATACTATGTCTAATTGAGTAATACAAGGCAGGACTATAAAATTGGTGCACTTGTTTTGATTGAGGGTCAGGTAGAACTTCTGGTTGTTGGTTTGTTTTGTTTTTTTTTTTTATTTAAGCCTCTCGTTGTTTAGTGTGAACAAGACATACTGGAAGGCCCTTAGGCCTCATGTTATAATTTTAGAGGAACATTCTTCTAATTAGTATAGCACTCTTCTGTCAGTTTTCTGTACTGAGGTAATCTGGGTTTGCTTTTATGCTGAACCTTGTGCCATTGGGATGTCAAATGCCATAAACAGTTGCCCAAGGTGGACAGTGTTTGGTGGAGCTCCCAGTTTAAAACAGGTTTGGAAGCAGAAGTGGCATCCACTTCCTAAACCACATGACTCGGGGAAACTGTGAACTTGGAGAAGTGACTATAGCTGAAGAAAGATTTCAGATCTTTTGTTCATAGGATTACTACTATGAGTAGGGCTCAACTCAGGACAATCAACAACAACAAAACCAGATATTGTAAAACTAAGGGCTTACAAGTCTGCCTTGAGGCCAGTGTTGATAGGAACTTGCTAAATGGGAACCATTAGGATTCCTGGTGTGAAAGGAGATAACTGCCTTGATTAAATACATGCTGAAGGCTGGAGTGCTGACAGATTCTTTGTTTAACCGCCCAGTATGGCCTGTTAACAAGGCAGATGGCTCATGGAGGTTAACTGTAGACCATTGAGGCCTAAATAAAGTAACGCTTTATGACACATGTAGCTTCAGCAGTCCCAGACATGATATCAACAGTGCAAAAAACCACAGCAGAACAAAGGAGACTATACTCAGTGACAGATCTTGCAAATGCTTTTCTCTTCATTCTTATTTCTGAAAAGAGCCACCCACAGTTTGCTTTCACATGGGAAGGATCTGTTGACCTTTACCGTCTTACCACAGGGTTACCTGAATTTGCCAGCCTACTGCCGTAATCTGGCAGAAGAGATTTGGATTGATCTAGGTACCCAGTATAGTTATACATTACATTGATGATATCTTGTTAATATCAAACACTGAAGAACAGGCTAGGGATGATTTGAAAACATTGGTTTCCCTCATGACCAACAGTGGTTGGTTGATAATTCTAGCAACGATCCAGGGCCTGCAGAAACAGTAAAATTCTTGGGAATAACCTGGGTAGAAACTACTCATGACTTTCTACAGGCAACCAAGAACAAACTGCTGACACTGCCTACTCCCAAAACTAAACAGGAAGCCCAGTGTTTGATTGGTCAATTTGAATTTTGGAGAACTCATATCCTATATTTTGGAATACTGTTATCTTCTATCCGTATGGATTGGAACTTCTGGGCTTCTGTTGGGTAATACTTGCCTCCCTTACTCCCCAACCCATTTTCTTAATTATAGCACATCACAACTGTGCCTAAAGTCTGTGAGTCAAATTGCAATGAAAATTGGACCCAATGATTGGTAGAAACAGGTGCAGGACATGTGGGGGTGGCATATCTGACTGTGTAGCTATTTGTTTGGTACTATGAATGTTATTGATGGGGGCAGTTTCCCTTTACCAAGCAGGTAGAAGTCAGACTTGGCCTCTGCCACATTGTGTCTGCTCCTTTTATATTCACTCACTTAACCATGTTGCTTTAAGATACATTTGTTTAACTTGACAAGTCATCTTAATGTGGAGTTAATTTAAAGAAAAGTAAAAGATAATACTTATGTTGTTGTTGTTGTTGTTGTTATGTGCTGTCGAGTTGCTTGCGACTCATAACGACCCTATGTACAACAGCCCTAAACTCTGTTCTGTCCTGTGCCAATCGCACTGTCTCTGACACTCCCATCCCGCTTATCCCAGTCACTGAATCAATCCACCTCAGAGAGGGCCTTCCTCTCCTGTGCCGTCCCTCCACCCTCCCAAGCATGATGTCCCTCTCTAAGGACTGGTCTCTCCTCACAACATGTCCAAAGTATGTTAGACGGAGCCTCAGAATCCTTGCCTCCAAGGAGCCACCCGGTTTAACCCTTTCCAGGACAAATCTGTTTGTTTTCCTAGCAGTCCATGGTATTCTCAATACTCTTCTCCAGCACCACAGCTCAAAGGCATCAATTCTCCTTCTATTCTCCTTGGTCATTGTCCAACTCTCTGATGCATAACAAGTGATTGTGAAGACCATGGCCTGTATCAGACGCACCTTAGTCTCCAAAGAGACACCATTGCTCTTCAGTACTTTGGAGAGGTCCCTAGCAGCAGACTTGCCCATGGCAATGTGCCTTTTAATTTCCTGGCTGCTGGTGCCAAGACTGTTGACTGTGGAGCCAAGCAAACTAAAGCTATGTACAATCTCAATCTCTTCACCATCCATCCTGATGCTGCCAATTGGTCCAGTGGGAGAATCTTTGTCTTCTTGACATTGAGCCTCAATCCATATTGTAGGCTGCAGTCCCTGACCCTCTGCAGCAGGTGCTTCAGGTCCTCTTCAGTTTCAGCAAGCAGAGTTGTGTCATCTGCATAACGCAGATTGTTGATAAATCGTCCACCAATCTTGACCCCACATTTCTCCTCATAGAGCCCAGCCTCCCAGATAATCTGTTCTGCATATAGGTTGAAAAGGTATGGAGATAGGATGCATCCCTGGCGTACGCCCTTCCCCTTGCAGTGTTCCCTTGCTCTGTTCTGACGACTGCCACTCTTCACAGATTAGTCTAAGTAGTAGTATACATTTTAAGCTAGTGTTTCTTCTAAGCAACTAATAGATTTGGAGGTGAAAACTCCTTCTAATTACTGACTGGCATTATAAAGCTCAGAGGTTTATTAATAATTGCATGTTGTTGTTGTGTACCGTCAACTAGGAACTGACCCATAGTTGATCCTCCAATAAGTTTTCAGAGGAAATAAGTAACACAGAAGATTGCCCATCTTTCTCCCACAGAGCAACTAGTGCATTTTAACTGTGTACCTTTGCTTTGACAGTGCAATTCCTTACCAGTAAGCCACCAGAGCTCCAAAATAAGCCCATATTTAATTATAATGGAAAATTTTAGTATAGACCAATTAGCAGCATGGTTTCAGTCTAAGGCTTGTCTTTTGGATAAATTACAATTTCATTGCTTTTATGGAGGTAAACACAACTTTGCTGTGAGAATTCAGGGATCATAAATCTCTCCAAATAATTTTATTTCAGGAATGTTTTGGTGGTAGTTCTGTAACCGTGCCAGAAATCGAAGGAGTGCTTTGGTTGAAAGAAGATGGCAAGAAGTCCTGGAAAAAGCGTTACTTTCTCTTGCGAGCATCTGGTATCTACTATGTCCCTAAAGGAAAAGCAAAGGTGTGTCCTTCTATTGGCCCTGAAGCCTCCTTATTATGTATGCTTTACTAACTGCTTCTCCTTTGTTGTGAATAGATCAGCAAGAGGAATTCAGGTTCTGATGTGTTTCATTCAACTGCTAACAAAGAATACTAATTTTTCTATTACTCTTTTGTAAAGATGACAAAACTTGAAAAGGTTTACTTTCTGGTCATTTAGTTGATTCACCTCAGTTCTTTTAACAAATTTATAATTATACTTCATTATTATCGTGACTTATTAAAATGATAGTTCTTTGATTTTTTTGTTTGTTTGTTTGTTTGTTACTTAGTTTATTGTCTGTGAACTTTGTTTTTAGTTTTTGTGTTGGTATAATAGCTTTCTGGGATAGAGGCATTTAAATCTTGATTAGTTATTATATCATCTCTGAAGCCATAAAGTACACACAGGTGATTCCTGAATATTCCGTAACTCAGCTCTTTCTACTATCATCTCTTCTGATTTTCACAACAATCCTGTGTTGTCCCTAGTAACTAGTGAGGAAGCCTTCAGTTGAGAATCGTTGCATTTCACATGTGTTATAGGCACTGAAGGCATGATATTTTCTTGTTCATCCGAGAGAATTCTGTTTTTGCCATATTAAACTTAATATGCTATTCTAATTTTAAAGCATATTTACAGTGCCCATTTTATTTTTGTTGCATGGTAGATTCATATTTATAGTCTCATTGTGTTGTATGGAAAACAGTAATGTCTGCTTAGTACAGTTTTGATTGTAAACTGGAGACTGCTGCAGATATGTGACATTTTTCACATTATTGTTGATTCCATCTTACTAGTGGTTTCCTTTCAGGTTTCACGGGATCTCGTGTGCTTCCTCCAGCTGGATCATGTCAATGTTTACTATGGACAGGATTATCGGAGCAAATACAAGGCACCTACAGACTACTGTCTGGTGCTAAAGGTAATTGCTGGTCTCTTTGTAGGAGTTTTAATTGATGTTAGGCATAGAGAAAAGATGTAAGAGGTTAAAAGTCATTTCAACCTCTATAAAATAGGAGACTTCATTTTATAGGTTTTAAAAAGAGTGTGGTAGCGGAAAGAATCATAAACTTCAGCTAACTCCCACTGCAGTCAAGTTCATCCTGACCCATGGTGACCTTCTCTCAAGTCTGTAAATCATTAAGGTGGTAATTTTTTTTTAAAGTACCCTGTTTTTTTCCTGAGGAGCAGCTGACAGGTTCAAACTGCTGGTCTTCAATTATCAACGTAACCATAATGCACACCACCACCAGGGCCCCTTCTTAGCTTTAATGGTAATATATGTAATAGACTGAATTGTAAACTCCAGACTTACATTTTGTTGTGGTCAGGTGCCTACTAGTCAACTCTTATGTACAACAGAGTGAAGCCTCACCCGGTCCTGTGCCATCCCGTCTCTAATGTGCTGGAGCCCCTTGTTTAGTCACTGTGTCAGTTTATTCACAGAGTGTGGGGTTTAGGTCTTTTTCTGTCCTTACCCAGTAGAACCATGAGAGGGCATTGTCTTCAAGTTTAAACTCGACTGCTTTATACCTAGTTTAGAAGTCATTTTGTAACTGTTTCCCTAATCCCAGCTCTGCTAGCCAAATAAAGTATTACAAACTGCAGAGGTTTTTTTCCCAGTAAGAGGTGTTTTCTCCTTTATTTTATACTCTTATTCTTTTCTTGAGAATGGATATTCTCTGTAAATTTTCAAGAGTGTATTGGAGCATTAATAGCATATGTTTAAAAAGTCAAAAGATAATTATGACATTGGTTTCATTCTGGTAATTCTTTGATAAATCCAAGTGGTTGATATCTTTATATCATCTTTGCTTTTACTTTTCTAATGGGAACAGTTTCTTAAATAACCTTTTCTTGGAGCGCACCATTGTATCATTTAGGTTATTCTCAGCAGCAAATAATTATTTTTTAAAAAACAATACAACACAGCCAAATTCAGTAGTTTTCAAAATTAGCTACAGGGGCCACTGAGTTTCTGAAACCCTTCCTTTGATATTTTCCCCCCAATTAATTTTTCTGTTTTGCCTGCCCATTCTCTCATCGATGTGTAGAGCTCTTTGCGGTGAGGTTCATAACATATGACAACTGCTTTATTCCTTGGTGCATTCTTGAGGGTTTTAATGTTTGTTTTTCCTCAGTGTCTAATAAGATAATTATCAATAGACAAAACCCATATAGATGAAATTATTTGGAGATCTCTTCGTTTTTAAGTGTATAAAGAGGCCCTGAGACCAGAAATGTTAAAAAAAAAAAAGCTACTTAGTGATAAAAAGGAGAATTTAATATTTCACATAACATGAAGCTAGTGAGATTACTTCCATACCCCAAGGTTAAAAGAACCAGAATTCTCTCCACCATTTTCTACTTCATCTTCCAATAGCAGCTAATCTGAAGCTAATCTAGCGCATAGTCTCAGAGTGGCTGGTGTAGTTCTAAGATTATATACAGATTTAGCAGAAGCCAGGAGCAGGAGAAAAACTATTTCTTCCTAGAGTTCTGCTTTTTACCCTCCCCCTCCTCCTTCCCTTTGTTTTTATTTCTTAAGAGGAAAGAAATAGTCCTAGGAGCTACACAGCAACCCTCGTACGTGTTTGTTGTTGTTGTTATGTGCCGTCGAGTCGCTTGCGACTCATAGCGACCCTATGTACAACAGCCCTAAACTCTGCTCTATCCTGTGCCAATC
>NW_006399825.1:9208308-9214243 GCF_000299155.1 Elephantulus edwardii | reverse complement strand
CTAGATCCATCTTGAAGTACAATATTGTCAGTGACAGGATAATATGTATACGCGTACAAGGAAGCCCAGTGAATACCACTATCATTCTAATATATGCACCAACAACCAGAGCCAACCCTCGTACGTACACCCCCCAAATCAGTGGCCAAGAATACGTTCATGCTACTAAACCAATCACTGGCAAAGGAAAAAAGCTGCTGTGATTGCCTTAAACAGGTCATCTTGAGTGAGGAGTGGACACTCTCACTAAGCAGGGTTTCTGTCTAGGAAAAAGTGGGGAGGGGGAGATAGCTGTGTCCTGCATACTCTGCTAGGCCCTTTGTGTGCCAGCCAGTTAATTCACCTCCAGACAAGCACTGACAGCGTTCTTTTCAGATCAAAGGCCCTCTCTTCTTGGAAGTTCTCTGAGCACTTGTTTTCAATGAGTTCAAAGTGAAATTAAACCTTCTTTTTCATTTTTTATGGTCTTAGAGACTTGAGAACTCTACTGACTTTGTTAACCTTGATGGACTTTATTTCTTTGAAATGGAGAAGGGGCAGGTATTTCAGATCATGGGGAGTTTTCCATAATCTAAAAGTTGATTTTTAATACAGGTATCTTGACTTAAAATTCAATGCAGATTTCTTTTTCATTTCTTCTGTAAAAATACTTGAGGGTCCTTTTATTTGGCTCTGTAATCATATTAAGAATTGTTGAATAATAATAAAGAATGGTTGAATACTTGGTCAATACACTGATGGCCTGTTAACTTTGTGTGGGTATGTTTAGCTTTGAGTATGTTTTCTTATAGTTCCTCAGGGGACTTACTTGGAATTTTGTTTTTAATTGTGCAGCACCCACAGATCCAGAAAAAATCTCAGTATATCAAATACCTTTGTTGTGATGATATGAGAACCCTGCATCAGTGGGTCAATGGTATCCGCATCGCAAAGGTAGGTTTTCTTTTGGTTTGATGATGGACTAATTCAGATTTTCATGATACAGTTTTTATTATCATAAGATTAGCTGCTTTCTTTAATATATCTGAAATTCATTTATGTCCAGGATTATTCCGATTGTTTTCAGGCCGTGATTCCACTATAGTTTTCTCAAAGCTTATATTATATGGTTTAAATGTCCTTTTCCCTAGGTGATTTGATCTAGTTTTAACAGTATCCATAGAACAAGAGTACTGGTAAAAGCTTGTGTAGCATGAAAAATATTTATTTTGGTTTTAAAGAATGTATAATATAGTTCCTATATAGAAAAGTTTAGTGTAAGCAAATTTTTATTACTATATTACTTTTAATAAAAGCAGTGAATATTTACCAGCCAGAGTTAGAGCATAATCCTGAACAGTGCTGACTTGCTGGCCCTGAATTAAGAATTTGGATTGGGGGTGGGGAATAAGTAGTTTATCATTTACTGGTATTAGAAGAATTTTTTAGGTGTCATAAGTATTGATTTTCATATAAACAGAAATACGCCATTTTCTCAGGTCATCTTTCTGTGTATACCATACCCCAGTAAAGTTCAGATGTCATCATTTACTTTCTGTTTAGTATGGGAAGCAGCTCTATCTGAACTACCAAGAAGCAGTGAAGAGGACAGAGTCAACTTATGATTGGACTTCCTTATCCAGCTCTAGCATTAAGTCAGGATCCAGTTCTTCCAGCATCCCAGGTAGTCTGGATTTCTCAAAGCACTGTGTTCTTCCCAATCTATAGGCTCCTGAGAGGCTTGACTGTAGATTTATTATTGGAAACAAAAATAGGTTATTACTGGAAATGGAAAACCATTGTATAAACTCTCACACCCAGGTTATTCATGAAAACTCTTATCTACGGTTGATGAAGAGGCATAATTTGGGGCAAAAAATTACCTGGAGAGAATCTCTGAACTGACAGTTCAGTTCTAGTTAGTCCAGTATCCCTGTAAAAGAAGTTGCTGTTTATCAAAGTTTATAAAAATTTTCATAGGAAATGAGTTGTACTCAAAATGGTATTAACTTTATCTAAAGGAATTTAGTTTAGAATTTCTCTTTGGGTGTTTTGGTTCTGTTTTAACTAACCGGACTTGACTGCATTAATACTGCACCCTGATAGTATCCTTCCCTCAACAGAACGATTGGATGGGATTTGCTTTAAAATTTGAGTGCCCACAGATACTGAGTGGGTGCTTCGACCTCGTTACAACTTGGAGTCTCGTGAAATAATCTTACCAGGCCTCTCATCCTGGGTGTCAGTTGAAGATACACTGTATTCTTACAGCCATGCCCACAGGCCTTGAAGACCTCTCTGTGCCTTTCCCTCTGGTGCCAGTACTAAGTCCCTAGGAAGCCTGCTTACGCTTCAAGTTTTAAGTATTATTTGTTGCTGAGAAAAAGGAAGTAGTTAGTCATCATGCTGGTCAGCAGTATGGAGCTGGAATCAAGGTTGGAAGTCGTCTGCAGCAGCCAGATTATACAGAGGTTTGTTTGCTGGTTCTGGTGAGGATTAGGGTGGAATGTTTGCTTACCAATAAATTTATTTGCTCCAGCCTCCTATTTAAAAAAACACATTAGGTCAGCAGTATGGGGCTGGAATCCAGGTTGGAAGTCATCTGCAGAAACTCTATGAATGCGGAGAAATGATGAAAGCTTTAAAAGTGTTCAGGTCTTTCATTCATAGGGTCACTAAGAGTCATCTATGACTTGACAGCACTTAACAACAGTAACAGTCAAACATGAAAAATAAGAATTTTTAAATTAGAACTCTGGGATGGTATGGCCTGGAACAGAGGCATTAAGGAACTGATGTCAATGTAATGAAATTAATTTTACTAGGAAAAAATTCACTCTTGATAGTTCATTATGTGTCTCTTGTACTGAGATCCGTTTTTATTTTACAAGATAGATTTTTTGGATATCAGTAATGCAAGAATACCAATAATATCCTGTGAATATTTTACTAATCTAGTGGACTACTTAAAAAGAATCGATGCTTTCCTGTTAATCCTAAAATAAGGGAAATCTAGTACTGTTTATAGGAAATGAGTGGAATAGAATGACATATCACTACATAGCATTCAACCTGGTGTAAAACATACATCCACTTTATTTAAAATATCCATATTTATGCTGTCAGAATACAGATTGACCTGTTTTTTAAAAACTCTTTTCCACAGAGTCACAGTCAAACCACTCTAATCAGTCTGACAGTGGGGTTTCTGACACCCAGCCAGCCGGGCACGGCCGTTCCCAGAGCACCGTGAGCTCCATCTTCTCTGAAGCATGGAAGCGGGGCACTCAGTTAGAAGAGTCCAGTAAGGTAACACCTTGTTCCCACTTACGTGCAGGCATCCTAATGTCCCACTATTTGGCGGGGTGTGCTTTAAAAATTACTTTTATTAGGAATTCTTCCTTGCCCTATTCCAGTCTTCTCTTTGGAATCTTCAGTCTTCCTGACTATAATGGGCTTGGAAATTTCAGAGAGGCCTTGCCGGTTTGACTTCCTCAGAAATACATGGAAATTGGTTCTGATGATTTTTAAATCTCACAAAGAAAAACTAGCAGTTTAATTAATTCCTTGACCAGTGGCTTAAAATTCTCGTAATTCCTTCACACTCTTTAATCCATTTGGATGGAGCAGCACCATTGACTCCATTTGCCCACAGTATTTCCTATAGAAGTTGTTACGGTTGATTCTTTATTAGTAGTTTAAATTCTTCAGGTTCATTTTTATCTTTTATGAACCTTGTTACTTTCTGTGTATTGATTAATTTTCTCTAATAGTAGATAATATGGAAGGCTAAACTCAGTCCCCTTAAAAGTTTGGGTTACTAATCCTTGTGTAATAGATGGTATGAAAAATTATCCTGAAAGACAAATTATCGTAACTATGAAATTATTTTAAAATATAGAGCTCATTAGCTTAAGCAAATTGCCTCTGTGGTTCTCTAGGCCAGGGTGCATCCTACTTTGTGTTCTTGCTGTTCAGAATACAGAAATGCATCTATGACCACCATGGGCATACGAGGACAGCCTATTTTGTATTTGCACAGCAAATATAATTATTACACAGTAATCAATTGAGGGTTTATTGTTTTTCTCTTGATCTGAATCACACAAGTACATTCACTAAGGAGAATTACATGGCCATTTTCCTTCGGTTTATTCTTTAGTTGGCACATGTGATTGGTTAACTGGCCCGGAGAAGTTAGAATGTTGATCAGCCGAGTGTGATAATGGGGCATTTTCTCTAAGAAATGAGTTATTGAAGCAATGGCCTAAATTCTCAACATGCTGGCAGTTTTTCTTCCTTAATAGAGCTTCAGCCTTTGAAGCAATAATCACCTCTCTATTTCCCCACTTAGTCATAGTGGATGAGCTGTCCCACTGGGTGTTAATGCTCTAAATATGCACCCAAGAAGCCAGGTTCTGTGATTCAGATGTTTAAAGAAAAATCCTGTCTGTGCCTTACCACATACTTCCTCGGGGTTCTGTGTGCATCTCTCCTTTTGGAATCAGCTGCCGAGCACGGCAGAGAAGAAACGCTCAGAGCTGTGGGTTAGGGAGTGCAGTGGGCCTCCCTCCTGCAGGGACAGTGTGTGTGCTAGTCCTTGATCTCTGTGTTTCTTACCCTGTTACCTCAGTCTCAGGTGCCACATATGAAGGCCAGCACAGCTAAGGTCTCCGCCCCTGAAGCAGCCGAGACAGGGCCCAGTTAAGGTCAGGGCTTTCTCTGGAAGCTCATTAACCTGGGTGACTCCAATAACCAGTCTTGCAGACTAATGCTTTCATTCTGACGTGTGATGTTTAGAAAATCCAGGAGTGTCCTGATGGACATTAGAATTCAGCCTGTTACTGAGCCTTCTAGAATCTACTAACCTGAGCTGCTTAAGGCTAATGAGATGTCATTTCATAATATAAATGGCTTACCCCGGATTTGCACAAAAAGCCTAAAAGGCATTCCCGAAGCTTTTAAATAGAAAACCAGGGGTCCCTCCCTAAGCCCCATTTCTGCATGATTAGCTCCATGAAGGGCCAGATGTAGTCATGTCAGCAATACCAAGAGGTCCCCAGTCACCATGCTGACAAACTGTAGATTGCATTTGTTGATTTTTTTCCTGTATTCAAACCTTCCAGAGTTTCCTCTTACTTCCTTCTGGCCTTTTTCTGTATGCATTTTTGTGGTCTTTCACTATGATGTTTATGAAGCATTTCTTCATGTATTTTCCAGTAAAACAAATGTACAGAATGCCCCCCATTACCTGCATTGCTGGACTTCTGTGCATGTTGGATGCAAGTGTCTCACACGATCATGCGTGTGTGTGTGTGTGTGTGTGTGTGTGTGTGTGTGTGTGTGTGTGAGAGAGAGAGAGAGAGAGAAGCTGATTGCCGTGTGACTGCACGCCCCCCTCTCCCGTGTCAGCTCGCTCGTCGTGTCAGCCTGCCAGCAGCACTCGGCCCAGACCCCCATCTGCTTGATGTGCATGTCATGAGGGACGCGCAGGCCCGCCGCCAGAGGCCAGGTGGTGCCCAGGGACGAGTCCACCTGGCAGTGAGGACCTGGCAGTGAGGACAGGGTGTGTGCAGGGGACCGAGCCAGAGGCCAGGCACCATCGCTGGTCACACACCCTGTGGCACAGCAACGTGGCCTGGATCGCTAGGCCTGAGCAGAGCAGGGACGCATGGCCAGTGCCCTCACTCCTCCCGACACTGTCCGCCTTTATGACCAGCACCTGCAGCATCCTTCCCCTGCACGATTCTTGCTTTTGGATGTTACACGGACTCAAAGCTTCCTCCTGTAACTTGTGTTTTTTCTCTTTCCCTCTTTTTCATATTCCTTTTTAGGCCAGAATGGAGTCTGTGGGCCGACCCTACACTTCACTTATGCCGCCTTTATCCCCACAACCTAAGATGATCAGCCCCTACACAGCCTCCCAGCCGTCCCCACCCCTGCCTCCGCCGCCCCC
>NW_006399825.1:9191805-9207808 GCF_000299155.1 Elephantulus edwardii | reverse complement strand
CAGCGCCAAGACTGGGCCACCTGTCACCTCACAGGCTGTGCCCCTGGCACCTGCCCCTCCGGTGCCCCCCGCCAAGAAGCAGCCCCCTTTCCCTGTGGCTCACGTGCCGCCCTCCCCGCCCCCTGGCCCGCTGCCCCCTCCCACACTGCCCAAGCAGCAGAGCTTCAGCCTCAAGCCCCCGGCCTCCCCGCTGTCCCCCGGGCCCTCAGTGGTGAAGCAGATGGCCAGCCAGTTCCCCCCGCCTCCCACCCCTCCGCCCCTCGACGCCGCTCCCCTAAAGCCCCTCCCGACGCATGGAGCCCCCCAGTCCCCTCCAGCCGTGAAGGCAAAGCCCAAATGGCAGCCCAGTGTCATCTCAGCCCCATCCCCAGACTTTCCGCCCCCGCCCCCAGAAAGCAGCCTGGTGTTTCCTCCGCCGGCGCCCCCGCCGCCCCCCGCCCCAGCACCAGCCCCTCCACCGCCGCCCCCCGCCCCGGCCCCACCATTGCCGCCTGTGCCCACAGCTTCGCCCACCCCCGACAAAAGCGGGTCTCCGGGCAAAAAGAGCAAGTCCAGCCCGGGGGGAAAGAAGCCACCCCCAACCCCACAGCGAAACTCCAGCATTAAATCGAGCAGCAGCACAGAGCTTCCGGAGCCCAAGAGACCCTCAGTGGACAGTCTGGTCAGCAAGTTTGCACCGCCGGCAGAACCCTCTGGGTCTCCCAGCAAGGAGATGCTGCCACCCCCTGCAGCGCCTCCCAAACCTGGAAAACTCAATCTCTCCGGAGTGAACCTTCCTGGAGGTCTCCAGCCAGGGGCTGTGTCAGCCAAGGTGTCAGCTCTGAGTGGCCACAGAAAGGACACGCTGGTGGAGTTCCCTTCTCCTCCCTCCGATTCTGACTTTCCACCGCCTCCCCCGGAAATCGAGCTTCCACCGCCGCCCATCGAGATCCCAGCGGTATTCTCCGGCAGCACCTCCCCAAAGGTGGCCGTTGTTAACCCTCAGCCTCAACCGTGGTCCAAAACGTCAGTGAAGAAGGCCCCTCCGCCCACAAGACCCAAGAGGAACGACAGCACCCGCCTCACGCAAGCAGAAATCCCGGAGCAGCCAGCAGTGGCCACAGTCATGCCTCAAGTGCCCACCTCGCCCAAGTCCAGCCTTAGTGTCCAGCCTGGATTCCTAGCTGACCTCAACAGGACACTTCAGCGCAAGTCCATCACCCGGCATGGCTCCCTCTCTTCCTCCCGGATGTCCAGGGCAGAACCCACAGCCACCATGGATGACATGGCACTGCCCCCACCACCCCCCGAGCTGCTTTCTGATCAGCAGAAGGCCAGTTACGGAGGCAGTCACATATCAGGCTATGCAACACTGCGGAGAGGACCCCCGCCCGCTCCTCCAAAGAGAGACCAGAACACCAAGCTCTCAAGAGACTGGTAGCGATGTTTTCAAGGTGTCAGCCATCATTTCTAGTCAGGCTCACTGATCTCTCAGAAAGCCTCGTGAGATGATGTTGCTCTTCAGTTGGTGTCCACTTGTGTATGTATGTGTACACAGAGCTATACTTAGAAAATATGTGCAGTACGTGTGTGCCTGTGTGTGTTTGAAAGCAGAGGGTAATTCTATTTATTCCTTTCTGTCCTAATCTGAAAATGGGTTTGTGCATTTAGGGTGGAAGAGGAATGGAAGGTAATGTGTGTCCTGTCCTTTATGATTTATCATGTGGATTGGACCAAAACTTCTAATTACTGTTTAGGAGGGACTTTGTGTCTGTCCGTGTGTTCCCTATTTGTGCATGTTGTATATTATATATTAATGACTAGATGTGTAATATGTTGTTTCTCGGTATGAGAAGACAACCAGAATGTTGGGGCTTTTACTCATTTTTTTCCACCTCCCAACTCAAATTAGAACTGCTTGACACTCATTATATAAAAGGGGGCACTTTAAATTGGGAGAATCTCTTCATTTCATAGAACAGGTAATTGTGCAGTATGGGGAAATTTCCAGACAATATCTGTAAGTGGTTGTGCATAGAAAACAGATGTCATGGTGTCACTGAATCATGCTAGTTGCAGTGCTGCAGGCCTGATAACCCAAATCTAGGATATGGAATAAATTTTGTTCTGTCACAGGTGAACTCTTTTTGCCTGCCCTACGTGGATAATTTATTACCGTAATCATGGGTAGTTTCTTTTTAGCACCATTTAATCCATTTTGTGAGCTTTATGAAGCTTCTTAATCAACTTTGGCTCAGTGATCCTTAAGAGAAAGTCTAGCACAGTACGTACACCCATATACTGTTTTTCAGTGTGTTACCAGGTCACCAATTTGCTTCCTAAGATAGACATTTGTATTAGTTAATTGTAGACAGTTGATATACCGAGTACACATCCTGTGCCTGATTAACAGTGCATATTACAGAAAAGAGTCATTTTCTGGAATGCCTTTTTTGTGTATTGCTCTCTAGGATGAGTGATTAGAAAGGAACAAAACTGGACCCTGTGTTGGTGTCTTTAATGCAGGTTTAATCATGAAACTATCAAAGAGAAAGTGAATGATTCACCCAGCTACTGGAGCCCACTAGGATCTCCAATGCACTTGCCTGGTTTTGGATATTCTCTGGGCCACCTGGTGTCCTGAGGGGTAGTGTAGTCGCAGAACAGCGACATGACAGATTATGCATGCCAGATTGTCCCTCTGAATTCTCCTTGGCATCTTAGAGAAACCTGTACTGTCGCGCCAATTTACGATAATGAACTGATCATAGGAATAAACTGCAATCTCAGAGCTGCTTCTAAATGAAAATAAGCCATTCCAGCAACGATAAATGAGCACACCTTGTAGTAAAAGCCTAAGTATTGTGAATAAAGACTACCAGTATAAGCTGCAAGTCATTAAACTGTCCCATTAGGAGACCCCTTTTCTTGGCCTAAGTGGTATGAAGCTGCAGTCTAATTCCAGAGGCACACTGTTCGAATCCACCAGCAGCTCCAAGGGAGAAGGGCTGAGTCCTCTTATGCAATTTACTGGTTCTTAAAACCCACTGGAGTGTCAGCTATGAGTTGTTTCCCTCTCAACAGCACACAACAATGAAAGAAAGATGACATGGGGCATATATGGTAGTTTGAAAAAAAAAATGCTTTTTGTACCACAGAGTGACACTTCCCCAGTGTCTTCTAGACATTGTTGAATATATTCATTTTGTTATGGAGCAATGTTACTATTGTGCATTTTATAAAGTCCTTCTTCCTTAAGGACACTTTCTAGAAGCTTTTAAGTTGCTTGACAGGTTTTCTGTGCTTATGGAAGTGGCCTTTAATGATCTGGATTGTTCCTGTGAGCACGCACAACAGAGCGGGACACACTGCCAGACTCCAGGCGAACTCATGAGTGAATCAATGACTGGTTTCCACCTGCAGCTTTATAGTCTAAAGATCTTATTTGTGGGAGTTAGGAGGTATTTAAAAGTAAGAACCCAATTTGCTTCCACCCATGATTTAAGCCCCTGTGGATGGTCCACTGCAGGGACTTGTCTGACAGGCTGCTTCTCTTTACACTTATTTCAAGAAATTGCTATTAACCAACTTTCTCTTTGCTTTTTAAGAAAAACTATTATGTGTGAAACAACTGAATCAAGAAACCAAAATGATACTTGGACTGTTTTACTCCCTAGTGATTTGGTGGTGGTGGTTTGGTTTTCTTAATCTGGGGTTTTATGTGAGTGTGGTTTTTCTCTTTTGAGACCACTGTTTTTGTAGCAGTTCCTTTTTCTCTGGTGTGTTCAAGGCAAGCACTACTGCCAGATGACACTAGTACTGTGCCTTCTACTTCCGCTTAGCAGCTCTGAGCCAGCATGGCTTCTTGGGGTCAAATGAGGAAATCCAAACAGGTGACTCGACTCGATCTACTGAAATACATGACTGAAGTCTTACTGCTATTAAAGGCTGTGCAAACAGGTTCCTGTTGGGGCTAGAGGCCTGCTTAGTACCCTTATGTTTTACCATAAATAATTTCCAAATTAGATCATAGTATGCTTAACATTTTTTTTTACCAACTCTGAAGAGTAACCTTTTCTTAAGTAAAAACTAGTAAATCTAGTCTGCGTGAAGGAGTTAATGCAGGAACTAAATGCTCAGTTGCTGGAAAGGCTGGCAGTTTGAACCCACCAGGCATTCCATGGGGAAAAGATTTGGCAGCCAGCTCTATAAAGGCTGGCACCGGTTCTAACCTGTCCTGGGGGGGTTTTAGGAGTTGGAATTGACTCAACTGTAGTGGATATTCGAACTGAAATTTTACCCACTTGGTGTTTACAACTCAGAGGCAATGTAAACCCTTGTCTTCTCTTAGCTGCTATAATTCTCACTTGAGAAAATAAGTAACTTATGGCTTTTACAGATACCAAATTAAGTAAAAAAATTTTAAGTTGTTTTTAAGTGAAAAAGATTATTGAGTTTTAAATTCGGATTATTTCCATCAGAACAATGTAATAGAGTAACATTTTACAGACTTCTAAGATTAAGGTGCTCTTGCCCACTGAAGATGCATTCTAAAGGTTGTTAACTATCTTTAAAATCTCTTCTTTGTGTGAGTCTGTCATCCTCTAAACCATACCGGAGATGATGGGTAAGTAAAATGACAACACGGAGATCGAAGCTCACTCGGCACTCTAGATGAAGGTTAGCGGTACATCCAGGTCAAGTTTCCTAAACTGCTACTACGGAGCAAAAGATGTGTCAAAGGGCAAAGTTACAGATTAGCCCAAGAAATTTTTCAGGTAATGGTGTACCTTGATTTTATTTGACTCTCGGGCCACCAAAAATTAAAAACCTACTTCTGTAGATTATTACTACATTCTCCCCACCCTAGGCAATAATACATCTTCAGTCCTAACAGACCACTTATGTAATCCCATAGATTATTTTTTCCCAATTATGTTCTTTTAAACTATATGACTTTATGTGATTATAGGTGTAATGACTTGCTTAAAATAGGTGAATAAATATTTCTAAAATTCCCTTTACATCACATATACTGATACTTTGATTTGTACTTTATACACATTACATCATTTGTATAAAGTATTGGTATCTGTAACCCTGCAGGAATATACACCCCCTCACAGTTTCTGATTTGGCCTAAAGAGAAGAGAGAAGAAAAAAAAAGAACAGAATTAAACATTTCATTCTATTTTCAGATTTATTTTCCTTTTAAAATTCAACAAAGTCAACATTTCTATACATTTTCCATCCTTCAGACAAAAAAGTGATATATGTAAAAGAAATCTGTTGGCTATGAAAAAATAAACTTGCTAAACAAAGAGAAGCAAAGTAATATACTTGATAAAATATCTGAAGGGAAAATAAGCTCTAATTGGTTTGTTCTTTGAACTAATAAACTACTTAGAAAAGAGTATTTACTATAATCTCCAGTGCCTTGAACTCTTTTTTGGGGGGAGAAATAGCATAAAAAAGAAGAAAAGCAAACTCTGAGGTGCTAATGAAAGAGACCATGACTATTTCTACTTTGGGCAAAATTAGAAAAAGGGACTCTCTCACAAAAGATCATTTCATCTACCTAGTGGGGTCCAGCTGCTTTCTACCAAAGATAACAAGGTCAGGGTAATTGTGACGAATAATGCGTATATAAAAGATGGTTACATTCAGAAGTGAGTATGTTAATCATGGATGGCTATTAACATCAAGTTCATAGGCAATACAATGTTTGCAGCACTTGAAGAAAAACAGGAAAGAAAACAAAAACTTGACATTTCGTAAACTATACATTGTTTATTGTAATACCAAAAACTGCCAATTTCCATAATTTTTCCCAGTCTCATTTTTTTCTGTACTTGTAAATAATCTTAGAAAAACAAGCATCAATTGAAATACTCCAAATAAATTTGCCTAATTTTCTTATTATACTAGCGAACTCCTTTTATAAAGATGTACATTTAAAATAAAGGATCATTGGCCTGTACTAAATGTTAAAACATTGTTTACTGTTTTAAAGAAAAATTGCACATTATATTTAACTGGGTTTCTCCTTCCCTTTTCAATTTCTTTTTAAAAACGTAACCAAGGCTCACACTGACTTCTAGATTGTGGGAACTTTGTGTAAATAAAGACAATGTAGAAATATAATTTTTTAAAGCATGGGGGAGGGGAAAGTACAAAAGGAATTACATTAGAAAGTATCCAGTAGAGGACATTCTTCATCAAAGGATTCTGCACAGCTGGTAAAATGAAGTCATAGTCTCTCAGCTCTGTTATTATTTTCTTCTGCATAAGTGTATGCTCTCATTTCATTAATGTGCCTTGCTCCCTGATTGTGCAAAGCTATATATAGAGATATTATAGAGAGATAAATATATATATATATGAGAGAGATATATTCAGTACTACTGACCGTGGTTTTGTTCTACCGCTGGACTAAGTTATTTTCCAGGTTATTCTTGCCAGTAACTGTCAGTAAACTATTGTGATGGCTTAGGACAGTAGTCATACAGTCAGTGTATAAATTTGTTTTTCAATTACATGTTTTCATTTTGTCAGATTACCCAATCCTTGGTAATAATAAAACAAGAAAAAAAAACAGATTTTGTTTAAACATGGGGTTTTTACTTGAATGTTTGTGAATCGGCACCATTTAGAACCTGATTTTGCTTTTTCTGTTAGATGTCCTGAAAAACAAGCTGTGCACTATTAAGTGTGAAGGTGAATAAATTTGATGTGTTCAATTAAAGTAAAGATTAATTTATAACAGACTGGGGAGCTCTTGCATTTAAATAAGTCAACAATTAAGAGATGCTAATAGCTTTCCTTCCTCCCCTCCGAACAAGTACAGCTATAAATTCTGAGAAAGGCCTTTCTTGTTCCAAAGCTTTGGTGTTAGAACTCTTTGTTGGACTGTCATGTCAAGATATGCATGAATGTATATGCTTAATGTGTTTGCAAATTATCATTTTGCCAAAGTAGGGCAAAAATACTGGAAGCCTACTCCACTGTTCACCCACCATTTGGGTTTCATAGGAAGAACTGTATATTCCATAGTCTTAGATAGTGAAGCAAATGGTACCTTCCCTCTTCTCACTCACACACACATCCACAATCATTTTGACCTCGTGTATACCTCCAACGAAACCCAGGGGGATCAATTTACTCTTGTAGATTGGGAACTGAGCATCTGAGATAACCTTATGATACCTAAGAGATGTCCTATTCATAAATTAGTGCTACCTCCACCCAATACACACACACAAACACACACCCTCCTTTCTGAAAACTATTCCAAAATACAACTGTATTACAGGATATTCCTCAGATTTCCATTCTACATTAGCTGGCTAATGACATCCAAAATGAGAAAACACTGTTCTTGGGTATCTTAAGCCTTAACACACTTAGTACACTTAGCAAAAATAAGAGGTAGAAGATCCTAAAGTGTTCAGAGAAGCAGTCTTGAGGAGGAAGGGAAAAGTTAAATTTGTTCCAAGATTTTACATTTTAAATATTTTAGGTCTTTGAAACAAAGCAATAAAAAGCTTCCAGGTGTAAAACAACATATCTATGCACCAATTTTCAAAGAAAGGATTACTTATATAAATGGATTCACAAGACACTTAAGACATACTTTGTGGGATTTTATTTAGGTCAAGTTCTTAGTACACAGCAACAATTAATTCCAAATACAATTTAAAAAATTAAAAAGTAAATGTTCCCCCTCTTGTCTGGAGGTGGCTTAATGGCACACACAAGAAACAGGACTGGCAACAGACTTGTGTTTTCCTGCGTAACTTTCCCCTCCACTTAGCATCAACTCTCCCTCCTGGGAGATAGAGAAGTACCACTGGCCAGATCACAAATTGTTTACAATTTTTTTTTTAAATAATTTTGTTAAAAAGGTGCATGGACACAAAAGTATGATAAAAACTTTTCCCATATAATTCTGAAGTTGCAAAAGACATTCCCATTTTAAAGTGAAAATAAGGTTTTTGCTTTACAAAAAAAACCCCAAGATATTTAGCAAGGATCATTTATACACAGCTAAGCCCTGTCATTTCACTTGTCAATTTGTTTTTAAAGAATTATGAGTGTCTCAATTAGAAATAGGAACAAAGATTAGCATAAAGTAAACTTAAGGTAATGAGCACAATGTTTCCATTTGTTTAATAACTTTTTCATAAGGCTCTGTCCGCTGTCTGTCATGCTGTGCTCCCGCCAAACGTTGGAATGATTAAACATATTTTTGCTACATACACCTTATGGAGAAGATCATATGCACTGAGTGTAGTTTTAGAAGGGTTAAAATAAAACTGTATCTACTAATTAAGGTTGCACTTTAATACACCCCTTTAAACACCACTCAAGATGGAACACTTTGATGGTACTGAAACATCTTATTCAAGTATAAAGACATCAAGTAGAACTCTTGATTTTTAGAGAAAAATACAGCACATTCAATTAAGACACTTGTGCAGTGGGAAAAGCACTAGGTGTCAAGTCAGGAACTCTCCTGTTTATTAGCAGTTAATCTGAAACAAAATAAGATGATCTAGCTCTACAGAATGTCTATAAATCTAAGTAAATTATTTGGGGGTAATTACCACCTTAGCACTAACAGGAGTTTTTGGCCAAAGGAATAAGGAAGTGATTCAAATCTCCACTCTTCAAAGATTTAGTAGGCACCTTCTGTAGTTCTCCCATCAAACGAACCCTTTCAAAGGTAAAGGTGGCCCTCAAGATGTGCCACGCTCTCTCCAGCAGAAAAGGTTAAAAGAAGATAAAAGGAAAACCACTGTGAATACAAAACGGCCTGCTAAATGGAAAATTAAAAATATAAATGAAAACTACTTTGATGCCTCCCAAAGAAAACGATTATCTCTCCTTAAGACTGCCAACAGCACAGCTTCTTTACAGACATGACTGTAAAGATGAACATTCTAAACAGATGATAGCACGAGGAGGAGAACAGCCTTGAAGGAGGGATGAAGATCTCTCACCCAGTGCCTCTGAGGAACACAGCCAAAGTACTCGGGCCCTGCCAACCCTACCTCTTCACCAGGAACAGCAGTGCCTCTGAGGGAGTCTGAAATCAAGTAGCCAAATCCTGGGTAAGATCACATAAAAAATTCATACTCCAAACAGGCTGAATCTCTCAGGTTGAGATTTTGATACACTGGCACCATTTCTGTCCTCAACTTACTGCTTTGGCTGTAGAGCCAAAGATGACAAAGTATTTTTTTCATTCATATCTTCATAGAATTTCATACAGCTATTCAGCCAATGCTTTTCTTTTTTAAGGAAAAAAGGGATGGAGTGGGGCAAAAAGCAGCACTTCAGGAGAGGAAATCCTCTCCCTTTGGATTCCCTTTCCCAGGGGAGAGCGGAGGAGATGGTTTCTTACTAGTCAGCAAATGTTCTACTTGGATCATCTTTGCTACAGTGTCAACATGTAGCATGGAAGATTTCTGTATTCATTTGGGATTCCTAATGCCATCATTTAGTTTATAAAAGATAAATGGGGAAACTTAGGATAAAACAGGAAATACTATCATTATAGACTATTAATAGCATGCAATCTATTAAAATATCACATACATTAAAAGTCTCCAATTACTGTAGGCCTGGTCCAGTATCCTTCCAAGACAATCTATAAAATTCAAAACTGTACAAAAATAAAATATGCAGAAAGTCCAACAGGTACAGTTTTTAGAACAAAAACTCTGCGTGCGTGCGTGCACGCACGCACATTAGTACTAAGTAATATGGGGGAAAACTACTTGAGCCTTGGATTCCCTGCTCGCCACAGCGCTGTAATACCAAGGACTTCACCAGTGTGTTCTGCACGCCCCCATCCTGCAGTTCACCAGCGAGCTGTGCCTCTGCTAACCAACACCAACTGTTTCTTGCACAGTCGTCTCCTCTACTTCTGCTGTGAGCTACAGGAATTATTGTTGGATTTCAAGACATTCCCTGCTGTATGAATCCACTAAGCTTTCTCAGCAAAAACGTATTTATAATTTGAGAACAGCTAATTTCAAAAAAATGTTTTTTAGTTATATACACCCAGTTCTAAAAAGAGGTTAACCTTTCCAAGTATAGGTCCATAAAACAACTTTAGGTCCCTCAGGGCCTTAATGCTTAAGAACAGGTTGAGATGTTAAAAGCACTAAATGGAATGAGCACAGGCAAGTGAATGAAAGCTAAACCCACGACAAGAAAAAAAGTAAAAACCTACACTAAGTTGTCATGGGTGAGGAAAAATAACACCCCAGCAAAAGTTGGGGGAAAGGGCTCTAAGGCTGGGTGTCAAATATGTGAAGACATTTTGGGCTCAGATAATAGATTTGCAAGAGAACTACATTAACTTTTGACTCCATTATCTGAGTGTCTATACTGTCAGTTTTCAGCCACGTTCCTCTATCATCTGTACTACCATCCTGTTTGAGGCCCACATAGGAAACGCAGAGTGCCTTTCCCCTTCGCTGAGCAGAAAGAGGTCACCTGGCTAAGATGCATTTGGGCCACCTCAATGAGATGGGAAAAGAACATTCTTGGCCTGGCTGCTGAACTAGCCCTTCATCACAATTTACTGAACATCGAACCCTTCTAGATTTTCTTAGTATTTATGTTGATTATTGAAGTGATAAAGTCATTTATCTTAAACTTCATTAAATTTGAAACTAATTGCTGTGCAGTTGGGAATTAAAAAATCTTTGTCATTTCAACATATTATTAATTTTTATTGGGTAATTCTTCTCTTTACTTTTATTGGGTAAGTTATGGCCTATTAATCTTGTCCCACTATTATATTCTTAATCTGCATTATAGGGTTCAAGTTCTTACCAGGCACAGTTAAGAGTCCATTCACACAAAGTCAGGAGTATACTACCTTTTTCAGAGCTAAAGGAATGAACAACTCAGACAGCAGCAAGTAACACTGGCCATTAATGACATTCAGAGAGCACAGGAGCAAGCCTTTTATTCCCTATGAATGTCAAGACTTGAAATAGCTTCTTTTTTAAAAAAATTGTTTTCTAAATAGTTTAAGTAGTGATGAAATAGTTGGTCTGCTCTCCAAGACCCTACCCCTCAAAGCAGCACCTATGGCAAGAGTTTAGGATGCCTTTAAGTAGAACATCTGTATGGTTCTGTTTCTTCATAACCCTAGGAGGCCTCATGCCTACCTTGGCCTGTGAGGCAGCCTACCACACTGGAGACATCAGGATACACAGGCCAGTAGTGGCAATGCAGTCTCTTGCAGCAGCACATTAAGTCAAACTGGCACTTGTTAACCATTCTCAGAATGTTTGGGGACTTTCACATTTTACAATTTCATCCTCTTAATCTAATAACTGAAAAAAACGAAGGGATGCAAGTCAATTCAACATCAACTCATTTGGTTTACTCAAGTGCTCACAGGATATACAATTTACAGGGTTAAAGGCAAAATAAGTCATCTGAAACAACTAAAAATGTTTATGTATGGTATTTAAATATGGGGGCCCTCCCTCCTCCTCATGCAAATCAGTGGGACAGGGACCCAATGGCCTTTGAGGTTAACCCTTAGCACAGACATTAAAGAACATTTAATGCCACCGGTTCTGCAGGAGGAGGAATCCCAAGTGTGTACAGTATTCCTGAGAAAGATCCCAGATTTTTGTTTCTGAATCAGTTTTACTCTGATTTGTTTTAGCTACATAGTTATATTGTTATAGCTCTGCAATGCAATGTTCAGAAAGTCACTTTATTTCATTCCAGACAGCTCAGCATAGTTATAAAGGATGGCGGAAAGATCCAATTGTTCTGACTCAGTGTGTTTTTTTGTATTTATACTGGGGAATAAACAAAACAAAAACAAAAAAAAAAACCCCAAACCATTTTTATCGTTTATCCTTCCTTCATTTCACTGGAGGGGGAATCCTGGGGCTTTCTGACAATCTGGGAAGACCTGACTATTCCTGTGAAGAAGCAGAGCCCCGCTGAGCTTTACTCAGAGTAATGCATGATTGACTCAACGTAATTCCCAGGAAAGAGCCCAGTCACTCCATTCATAACACCTTCATACCAACCATCATCATTCTTCTTGATGACATAAATGATGGCTCCTTCCTGAAAAGACAACTCATCTTCCTTGTCTTTTGTATAATCATAAATGGCCACAACTAGAAGAAACAAAGTAGGATGTTAGAATAATAATATTGCTGGACACACAGAACCAATCCATAATATACACCTACTTTTGCAGCACAGCGACTTTAAAAACACAATTCAGCCCTCTCCAATATCTAGCTCTGTGTTGTTCTGTGTCGATCTGAAACCAGCTCACAGCTGACCCTCCAGCGAGTTTTCAGCTGTCAAATGCACAGGAGGAGACTCCACATTTCTCCAACAGAACTTCCTGCTCACCACTGGGCCACCACAACTCCCATTTTTAGGGTGGTTATGTTCTAAAATGAACACAAATGGCAGAGAGAGCATTTAGTCAAACTTAAGGAGGTCTGGTGGCACGGTGCATTAAGTGCTGTGTCACTAACCGACTGTCACTCCACCAGCTGCTCCAAGGCAGAAGGATGGGCAATTTGCTCCCATAAAGATTTACAGCCTTGCCTTAGAAACTCAACTGAGAGTAGACACACAATCCCAGAAGCAGATTAAGAGGTCCATTTCTTCAACTGAACTTGTATATAAGAATCATATTTTAAAATGCCAGCCTTTTAAACTTTTCCACTAATGTGGTAAGACATTAATACTCCCAAGTTTCTGCCCAAGGTAGGAAACGTGCCAGGCTTGTCTTCCTTTCATGTTTCTCCGCAACACCTGGGCTAAGTCCATAATCTCAAATCTAAACCCTTTCCTCCAGAATAACAATCACTTGTCCTCATTAGTGCAAATCTTTAATAAATACAATGTCACTAAGGGTACTTGAAGCAACAGGAATGACAGATGATTTGAGAAAGAATCTGGATTCTTAATTGCTATAAATACAGCTTCCTACAAATCATCTGCATGAGATGAGACCGTAGGCAAGCATCAGCCATGAAAGCTGCCATGTCATTTTCCTATAATGTAGAGTGGTAAGACATTTCCGGGTTGCAAGGAGACAATTCAAAATATTGATGCTAATATTTGTTGTGGTTGTTCGGTGCTGTCGAGTCATGTACAATTTATAAATAAAATATCTAAGCCCTGTTCTATCCTGAGCCATCCTCACACCCCCAAGAGCCTACTGCAGCAGCCACTGTATCAATCCACCTGGTTGAGGGTCTTCCTCTCCTTCATCAAACCTCCACCCTTCCCAGCTTCATGTCCTTCTCCAAGGAACCGCCCCTCCTAGCAACAAGTCCAAAATATGTGAGACGAAGCTTCATCATTCTTGCTTCCAAAGAGCACTCCAGCTTCACCCTTTTCAGAAGATTTCTGTTCTCCTGGCTGTCGATGAAATATTCAGTGTTCATCTCCAACACCTCATCTCAAAGGCGTCAATTTGTTTTCTGTCATCCTTATTCACTGTCCAGCTCTCAGATGCATAGCAAGTAACTAGAAAGACTATGGCCTGAATACTTAAAAGACTATGGTGCTGAAACAATATAACAATGGAAGTTATACAAATGTTTAGTACTTTCATTCACAGAGTTGCTATCAGTCGTCTATGACTCGACAGCACTTCACAACAACAACAATATGGTGCTGATATTTACAAAGCAAATTACTTATTGTGCTTACTGAATAACCTAAGACTTTTTGTAAGTCACGTGCTCTTATACCTTTCCTTTCAACAAATTAACAGATTATAATGAAATTATTAGCTAAAACATTATAAAGCATTTTTAAAGACAGAACATTATTTGATTTTTTGGCAATTAACTCAAGATGCTAAAATTACTGAATGAATGAGTGTATCACACGGGAAAACCTTCCATTCTCATATATTATATGAACAAGGTTTTCAGTCCCACTCCTTTAGTTGAAGACCTTATCTCTTGTTGAGAAAGGTATCCACTTAATGTTCACTATTTTCCAGTGTTGTCTTTTTACAATCGAATTAAAAAGGAATCTTACTAGCCTGCTTCCTTGTGACTAGGTTCCCTCTATTACCACCAGAAGAAATGAAAAGAAATACCTTAATGTGTTAGCATGGTATTCAAAGACTTCCACCCTTGATTCCAGCTGGTTTTCTTCCTGCACTCGCAACCCACCACCCTCGTCCTATGATCCACCCACAGGCTGACCACATGCCGCAACAGTCCTGCCCTTCACTCGCAATCCCTTCTGCTGTAAGGCCTCTCCTTTCTCTCACCATGCTGGTAAACTACAACTCGTCATTCAAGGTAAAGCATAAATGGCATATCCTCAGAGAAGATCTGTGGGAATCACCAGAGAGAATGGATGTTACTGTCATTGTATGATAATCATTAGTGGAGCATCCATTCTGACTTTCAGATACAAAGGAACAAGGTAAGTGCTCGATTTAGTGAGGACAAAAATGCTATTCAATAAATTATCATTCATTTTCTGTACTTCTAGCTAGAAATTACTTTTTTAAGTCACAAATCCAAAAATAAAAAGAATAGGCAGCTTGATAGAAGAGAAATAAACTAGGTACTGGCAAATAAAGAGTTTTGACAGAAGAATTTAATGCTTACAAATGGTACAGACAAGAGCCCACCCTAGGTCTGCCACATGTCAGAGTTGAAGCTAAGACAGCAATTAAAGAGTGTGAGTTGAGCACTGGAGTTATAGGACCTAGACGGAACCTCAGCTCTGCCACTCATTAGTTTAGGAAAAACACTATTTTCTAAGCTTTTTGTTCAACTGTAAGATAGGTGTTTTGCTAGTTTGCTAAGGTTGCTAATAACTTAAAGCACTCTGGTTACTGAGGCAATTCACATTTATGCACATAGCTCAGGGCCTTGTATAAAAGTTGAATATATGTATATGTAAGCTGCTCTTACTAAGAATTACTAGTCTATACAACATTCCCTGCAGCAATATAACATTTTATGTCATGGTGTAAATTATTTTCTAAACTTTGATTTTCTACTTTGCAAAATGAGGAGAGGGTTCTCTTGAGTTAAGCATACATGACTAGCAGCTCTCGCTGGGCTACAATAAGGAGTAATCAGAAGAGTTAAAATAAACCTCAAATGACTATGGTTCTCAGTTCTGCTTGCATACTGGAAATATATGAGGAGCTTTGTATCACTCTAATGCCAGAACCCTGTTTCCAGAAATTCTAATTGAAAAAGTTTAAAAATGCAGATGTATTAAACTCTAGCTCTTAAAATGACTAGTATGTGAACAGGGTCATGAATGAGGTATTAAGTTTGAAATAGCAAAATGAGCTTAATAGGCATTAGTTGAACAGAATAAAAACAAAGGAATCATAAGCTGCAACATAACTTTTAAAGACATACAGAGAGGTAAGAGCTTATTTGGTTTAAAGACATTGAGGCACCAAGAAAAATAAACCAATATTAAAAAACATCTTATGTATATGCACACCCATGTTTATTGGAGCTTTGTTCGCAATAGTAAAGAGCTGGAAGCAACCCGAGTGCCCATCAAAAATGAATGGATAGAGAAGCTCTGGTATATACACACAATGTAATACTATGCAGCACTGAAAAACAAGAAACTCATGAAATATTATACAAAATGGGTGACCCTGGAGGACATTATGCTGAGTGAAATATCTCAGTCACAAAAGGACAAACACTGCATTAGGGTCACTGCTGTAAAATGGGACTGACATCGGGGTTGAGGGAAGGAGGGGAGGAATCTGCATTGAAACAGAAGGGGAAGAGAACTGTTTAAAAGGGATATATGATTAGGTATTATTGTCAAGACAGGATTCCAGAATGAAGGCTGCACAGCAGAGTGGACTTGAGGGGAGAGATATAGAATATGAAAGAGTTTTTCCTTTTACTTATCAAGGAGAAGACTGAATGGGGGGTGGGGGCAGGGAGAAAAATGCAACAATGAATGAGTGGAAACCCTAAGTTTCTGTAAACTTTCATTA
>NW_006399825.1:9130800-9191034 GCF_000299155.1 Elephantulus edwardii | reverse complement strand
ACCCCCCCACCCCAAGTACACTTCTCTATGCAACCTTAATTCTGGATTCTTGTGCGAACCATAATACTCAATCATGTATCACCTCTAATCTCTTCTTTCCTTCATCTGTTTCAATACAATATACATAATTTAACCAGTTTTTTCTGTCATACCCCAACCCTGATGTCAGACCCATTCTAAAACAGTGGCACAATGCAGTATTTGTCCCTTTGTGACTGAGATATTTCACTCAGCATAATGTCCTCCAGGGTCACCCACTTTTGCATAATATTGCATGAGTTCCTTGTTTTTCAATGTGGCGTAGTATTCCATTGTGTGGATATACCACAGCTTCTCTATCCATTCGTTTATTGATGGGCCCTTAGGTTGCTTCCAACTCTTTGCTATTGTAAACAAAGCTGCGATAAACATGGGTGTGCATATATCTGCTTGGATGGCAGACATGGTCTCTCTGGGGTATATTCCCAGTAATGGGATTGCTGGGTCAAATCATATCTCTATTTGCAATTTTTTGAGAAAGCGCCACACCGCCTTCTACAATGGTTGTACCATCTTACATTCCCACCAACAGTGAATATGAGTTCCAGGTTCTCCACATCCTCGCCAGCATGTGTTGCTTGCTGTTCTGTTAAATTTTGCTATTCTTACTGGGGTGAGATGCTATCTCATAGTTGTTTTGATTTGCATCTCTCTTAGAGCGAGGGACTTTGAACATTTCTTCATGTGCTTGCTGGCCATCTGAATGTCGTCTTCAGTGAAGTGTCTGTTCATATCCTGTGCCCATTTTCCAATTGGATTATTTACCTTTATCTTATTGTGGTGTTCAAGTATTTTATAAATTCTGGATATAAGTCCCTTATCTGACATGTCATAACCAAATACTTTTTCCCCGTCTGTGGCTTCCCTTTTTACTCTATTGGAGAAGTTTTTGGATGTGCATAGGGATTTGATTCTTAAAAGGTCCCATTCATCTATTTTATCTTTTCCCGGTTGTAGATTTTTCAGGATATGTGGGAGACTGTTTATGTTGTGGATTAGAACTACTAAAGTTCTTCCAAACTTTTTTTGAATGAAGTTTATAGTCCTTAGTTTTAGTCCTAAATCCATGATCCACCTTGAGTTGGTTTTTGTATATGGAGTGAGGTGTGGATCTTGTTTGAGTCTTCTCCATACAGCTTTCCAATTTTGCCAGCACCACTTGTTAAAAAGGCTGTCATTTCCCCACTTAACTGATTTCATCTCCTTGTCAAAAATCAGTTGACCATAATAATACAGGTTTTAAATTAGTTTTGCTATTTGAAGTTTATTAGTTTTATGCCTTTTTTCTCTCAGTTCTCTTGATTTTTCACTATTTTATTTCACCTCTATTACTTATGTTAGCCAAATCTTCACTGCTTTATACTTTAAGTCAAATATAGCACTATTCCAAATATAGTGTATTAACAGTGTTCTTGAGTTTCCCTTATCATTTATGTTAATGAATCCACTTCCATGATTGCTCTAAACAGTATGTTGGTACTACTGTATTACTTATTTCCTATTCAAGTTATTTATCTTCAAAAGTAATTAGGATATTAGAAAAATATCTGTATATGTACTATATACTAATGACTTCACTCTTTTACTCATTTTTGTAGAACTGAGATTTCATCTATTATCATTTTTCTTCCACCTCAAAAGGTTATCTTTAGCATTTCTTAGCATATCTCTACTGATAATGAATTCTCAGTCCCCTCTGTCCTTTCTTCTTCTTTTGTTCTATAAAAGTCAGTCAGTTTCAAAAACTATTAAGTAAAAACTTTAAAGTTTATTATATTCTTTCACTAAATGTCTTCTGACAAATTGTTTTTATCATTGTTCCTTCACATATAATGTCTCTCTTCCTCTGAATGCCTTCAAGGATTTTTCTTTATCACTGGTTTTTAGCAATATTTCATTATGATATACTTTTAGCCTAGTTTTATGTTTCTTCTAGGTAAGGTTTATGTTTCTTCTAGGTAAGGAATCCACATTTTTACAGATGTTGGTTTTAGTGCCATCGAGTCAAGTACAACTCACAACAACCTTATGAACAAGAGATTTGTGCTCTGTTCTATTCTGTGCCATCCTCACAATCTCTACCTATTACTGTAGTCACCTTGTCAATCCACCTGGCTGAAGGTCTTCCTCCTCTTTATCATCCTCCACCTTTCCCAGCATCATGTCCCTCTACAAGGAACAGCCTCTCCTAGCAACATGCCCAAAGTATGGGGGACAAAGCTTTATCTTCGTTGCTTGCAAAGAACTCTCTAGCTATACCTTCTCTAAAACATATCTGCTTGTTCTTACAGCAATCCGTGGAAGCATCAATTTGTCTTCTGTCATCCTTATTCACTCTTCAGCTCTCTGATGCACAGCAAGTGAAAAGAGCATGGGCTAAACGAAGCACACCTTAGTAAAACTGGCATCACTGCTCCTCAATAATTGGGACAGGCCCCTGACTACAGACTTTCTTCCCAGTGCAATATGTCTCATGACTGCTGGGATCAGTGACTTGATTGTGGATTCAAGTCACTGACAGTTCAATGTTTTATCTATCATGATGTTGCCTATCAGTCCAGTGTGAGCATTTTTGTTTTCTTAACATTTAGATGTAAGCCATACTGAAGGCTGTGCATCACGTCCTCCTTACTTTCCTATTTTTATGATAGGCAGCTTCTAAAATGATTCCCAGTGATCTCTGCCTTATGGTGCTCATGCTTGTACACAACCTTTAAATGTGGGTTGAACCTACTGATACAGATATGCTCTTTACGCTACTAAATTTTAGAATATGTTGCTATGAAGCAGAAGGTTCCTAACTATGGTCTTTTGGGGGGGGGCTTCCTATTTTGTTTATTTCCTTTAAGACCACCTTCTTGCAATTTCCAGAGAGAAAATACAAAACAAGAAACAGACTTGTTTTCAAATACATAAACTGTGCTGGAGTATAAAGCATTACTGATAACATTGTTCCAGAAGAATGTCAGCTTACTCCAGGGCACTTCAATATTCCTGAGGAATAAACATGGTTTCTCTTTTTCTCCCACTGGGATGATCTCAGGCCTAAGTCACTGTTCTTTGACGTATTTTCCGTGAAGAAGATATGGGGACATGAAATCATGTTGACAGTTGGAGTAGGCCATTCCCAATCCCATGCCAGAACCAAAGGCTAATGGCCACATTCATCTTTTAAAGAAGGTGAGTGAGAAAATAATTCTTAATCCCAAACCAGTACCTATTTTCATGACCGTATCCGCCAAGCACCACTTCCTGCCGAGCTCTGAATCTGTCATGATCCCCTCCCCCAGCTCCAGTTCCTCTTACGGCCGGCCCCCGCGCTCCCTAACTATGGTCTTTATCAAAGTTGTAATCATCTTGGCCATTAATGTTCAAGCTTTTACAGGTTTTTTTATTTTTTTCCTTTCACCTGTCTTGGGGTCTCCAATTACACATATGTCATAAGACTACTGGCCACTGTCCCACAGAGCAGGCATGTTTTATTTCGTTATTGTTTGGTTTCCCTCCCATGCCTGCGCTGTGGCTCATGTTACATAGCTTCTATTGCCATGTCCTTAAGCTTTTTAACATTTTTCTTCTGCTGTGTTACCTCAGCTAGAGTAGATTATTATCTACAGATAATCCATATGGATTTCTTTTAAATATATTTCACTTCTCTTTCTATTATGTTTTTCTTTACCTTCTTAAATATTTGTGGCATATTCCTATTTAGAGTTTTCCTATTTATCCAGATTTCTGTCTGATACCTACCCTTTTCTAAATAAGATCTTGGAGCCCAGGGAGGGTCTTCTTCAGCATAAGGATCACTATACTCAACCACAGCTGCTTCCTCTTCTTCATAATCTTCTGGAGGAGGCGGGGGCGGGGGGGACTCATCAAAGACTGGTTCTTCCGCAGGTGGTGGTGGAGGCGGAGTATCTGAAACTAAGAATGTATCAAGCTGACAACGAAATACATATTACACAAAATTCCATATTTCCTACTGTAAACTCGAAATTCATGGAATATTAATCTTTACTTTAAAATAATAATCTTACCAAGAATCAATGAGAAAGAGAAGTTGCTCCACTAAATGTAACATATAACTCCCCAAGGATAACATCTCCTTCTTGGAGTAGTACTAATATTGAAGGTTTACCTAAAGTAATTACTGAGTATTAACTGAGCCTTTATAGCTGTTGTACTTATAATCATTTTCAAAGAATAAGCTCAGTACAGCATAGTTTGGCTTTATACTATATTCAGGAAGGAAGGATCATGAAAACGTTAATAATTTAGACATTTATAATCTATATTTCACTTCCTTTAAAAATTAGCAGGAGTCCAGCAAGCAGTAAAATTTTAATATCTACTGTCTTCCTTTTAATAAGTAATTTTACAAGTACTTGCCAAAATGGGTAGAAGGTGATGATAAACAACTTTAGGTCATTTCATCTAGGAAGAGGTCTGTTTTTATTGAATTTCAATTCATTCAGGCTAAGGGAACTCTGCTGGTATTTTCTGATGAAAGATGAACTGCTAACCGAAAGGCTGCACCTCAGTGGTGGCTCAAATCTACCAGTGACTCTGGAAAGAAAATGGACTGTCACGTTCCAAGCAATTTAACAACTTCTGAAACCCAATGGAAGGTCAGCAACGAGTAAATTCTCATTTGAGTCCAATGAACTGAGGGAGGGAGTATTTTAATTTTTTATCCAGATTTTCTTCAGGCTTAATGTCTAGGTATCAGCACACAGTAATATTAAAAAGTTATCTCCAAACTCAGAGAACTCAATTCAAATGCTGACACATACTTGAGCACACCTCAACATAAAGAAACCAGTATTGACCAACTGCCAGTTTTACTGAACATCACTAGTTCTTATTTATGGGGTACTGGTATATTTTCTGTTACATTCTGTGGGGAATCCTATTGTCTGGGTTTTTTAAGTCTGACTCTACTAATGGAAGCAGATGCATTTCAGAATGCTGTTTACTCCTGATGAGACTTATCCATAGCAACATCATACATCTTATCATTTGTCTTATATTTCTCCCATCTGCTCTACTACTCTATGCTTATTAATTTACTTCAAAGACTTCAATAATTTATCTATTGCAAATATACTTTAGTCACAATAGTTTTCATAAACAAAAAGATCAAGATTTGTGAATTTGTATATAGTTTATAAAAAGCTACATATGGTTGATTATGAGAAAAACCAAATATATGGACTATATGGATCTTATCTAGGTCTGTGAGATAATACCTCTCAACACCACCACAAAACTTATATTCAAAGAAATTTTGTTTTTGAAAACAATGACTGAGAAATTACACTGCAAAATAATTCAAAGACACTATCATCCCTCATTTTGACCTTTTCTACAACTGCTTCAAAGCCAATTTAATAACTTTCCGTGAAATTCTCTAGGGAATTCATTTTCTGTTTTAAGTCTGGGTCTGCCATTTTTGTGGCTTTACAATGTTAGTTATCCCTTTCTAATGTATTGCTTCACATAATCTTTACCATCATGGGTGGCATTACTCATTTTATGGATGAGGAAACTGGCTTTCCAAATGAAGCAATTCTTCTAAGGTATGACCAACAAATAAGCTAAATAGCAGGAATTTAAACTCCAATACCTGCGATCTTCAGTGTTACACTATGGCATGAGATAAATCTCAAAATTTTTCATTATTATTCATTCAAAAAGCATCAAACCGAGAAGTACTCAGATTAATGTCTCAAATTTGGGCTGGGTGAAGTGAAGGACTCTGTAAGATGATGCTGTTTTGGTTGAGGATCTTCGTGGACTGTGTGGTTGGTTTTTTGGTTTAGTTTAGTTTGGTTTGTTTTAATTTAAGCATCTTGTTTTAGAGTCAAGACCTCCTGGAGGGCCCTTATATTTAAAAGTTGGGCTGAGGGATTTTATTTTTAATCCCTTGTTACTATTTTGGAGGATCACTGTTATACAGCACTCTGGTCAATTTGCTGTGCTGAAGCAATCTGGGTTTGCTGTGACACTGACCATTTGCGCAACACTGGAGTCTCAAATGATACCATAATGAAGCAACTGTGCCAGAGGTGTGCCAAACTCTATAATGGCTACCCATCATGGGCAGTGTTTGGTGGAGCTCACAGATTGATTCAGGTTTGGAAGCAGGAGTGGCATCCACTTCCTACCTAAACCACATGCCTCTGGAAACTATGAATTTGGAGAAATGACGACAGCGATAGAAAAGCTTCAGGCCTTTTGTTCACAGGGTCGCTACGAGTCATGCTCCATTCGACGACAATCAACAACATGAAGAGGTGTGGGCAAGTCATGGAACCATTCATCAAGTTTAGGAAGTATTTTAAGGTATCATGGGAGCACATATCAGTGTTTTAACTCTCTTCTGTAGTTCGGGGAAGGATTGCTGAGAACTAAAGAATGAGTAAAAATTGATGAGAGTAAGGGGGAAAAGGGTAGCTATTTCATGTTCCATATAAAGCTGGGGAAGGGGAGAGTGCAATTGTTAAGATTTCAGGAACTCTTCCAAGAACTAACTAGCATTCAGTGTGGCTGGATGAATGAAGAGACTGGAGTGAATCAGGAAGGAAAAGCTTTGTAAAATTTTGAACTCTATCTAAAGAACAATGCTGTCTGTTGTTGCTAGAAACCATTCGGTTGGCTTTGTTCACTGCAAACCTCTGAACAACAGATCTGCATCTTGCCCTATCCTGTGCCATCCACACATCTGACCTGCTGCAAACCTCTGAACAACAGATCTGCATCTTGCCCTATCCTGTGCCATCCACACATCTGACCTGCTCAAAACCACTATTACAGCCACCATATCAAACCATCTTGTGAGAATCTGACCCTCTTTTCCCAACATGATATTTTTTTCCAAGGATGAGCCCCTGCCTCCTAACAACATGCCCAAAGTGTGTGAGATGATGTTTCACCATCGCTGCCTCTACAAAGCACTCCTGTTATACTTCCTTCAAGACAGACTTGTTTGTTCTTTTGACTATCCATGAGAAAGTCAATACTCTTCTTTCTCCACACAATAATTATTCTGTCACCTTTAGTCACTGCCCAGCTTTCAAATGCATAAGAAGTGAATATGTCATGGCCTGGATCAGGCACACCTGAGTCTTTAAACAGACATCTTCGTTCCTCAGCCTTCTGGAAAGGTCCTTGACAGCAAGACTTTCCCAATTCAGTAAATTCTGATTTCCTGACTGCTGCTACCATGGGTGTTGATTGTAGATCCAAGTAAAATAAAAATAAAATCATAAAACAATTTTAAGGAGGAAAATAATAAGATCATAGTTGTACTAATTATTTCAGGATTAACTAGTTCACGGGTTATTTTTGTTACTGTTGGGTTCCTCCTCTGATTTCACTACACCTTGGCTCTTAATAAAACCAGACTCTTCATAAAGTCCAACATTTTGTTGCCAAACAGTAACAAAGTAATGCACCTGAGAAGCTATGAACATAATCCCAAAGATAGGTATACATGACTCCAAGGTGAATGTTTTGAAGATGACAACATTCATTTGAATATATAAATTTTGCTCCATTTATAAAATCAGTCATAGTATACTTCTTAAATGCTGATTCTTACTTTACACATGCTGTAGGTGAGAAATCTGAATATGAAAAGCTAAGAAAAAGTACTAAATTAAAAGGTAATCATTATGCAAAGGCGTTTGACTTGTAGATATAACAAACTGTGGCTGACTCTGAGAAGAATGGGAATCCCAGAACACTTGATCGTTCTAATGTGAAACTTATACTTGGACCAAGAGGCAGTCGTCAGAACAGAACAAGAAAACACTGCATGGTTCAAAATTGGGAAAGGCATACGCCAGCGATGTGTCCTATCTCCATACCTTTTCAAAATGTATGCAGAACAGATTATCCAAGAGGCTGGGCTCTATGAGGAAAAGTGTGGCGTCAGGATTGGTGGAAGATCTATCAACAATCTGCATTATGCAGATGACACAACCCTGCTTGCCAAAACTGAGGAGGACCTCATGCACTTGCTGCAGAGGGTCAAGGACTGCAGCCTTCAGTATGGATTGAAGCTCAATGTCAAGAAGACAAAGATTCTAACCACTGGACCAACTGGCAGCATCAGGATGGATGGTGAAGAGATTGAAATTGTTAACAACTTTAGTCTGCTTGGCTCCACGGTCAACACTCTTGACACCAGTAGCCAGGAATTAAAAAAACGTATTGCGATGGGAAAGTCTGCTGTTAGGGACCTCTCCAGCGTACTGAAGAGCACTGGTGTCATTCTGGAGACTAAGGTGCGTCTGATACAGGCTATGGTCTTTGCAATCACTTGTTATGCATCATAAAGTTGGACAATGACTAGGGAGGACAGAAGGAGAGTGGATGCTTTTGAGCTGTGGTGCTGGACAAGAGTACTGAATGTACTATGGACTGCCAAGAAACAAACAGATTCATCCTGGAGAGGGTTAAATTAGGCTGCTCCTTGGAGGCAAGGATTCTGGGGCTTCGTCTGACATACTTTGGACATGCTGTAAGGAGGGTCCTAGGAGAAGAGACATCATACTTGGGAGGGTGGAGGGATGGCGCAGGAGGGGAAGACCCTCTATGAGGTAGATTGATTCAGTGACTGAGGTAATCGAGATGGGTGTGTCGGAGGCAGTGTGATTGGCACAGGATAGAGCAGGGTTTAGGGCTGTTGTACATAGGGTCGCTATGAGTTGCAAGCGACTCGATGGCATATAACAACAATAACAAAATCATAAATGATCTGCAGATCTGCGGATTTTTAAAAATAATAGGTAATATTGCCATAATGTTTTACTTAAGATGTCCCTACATCTTAAATTTGTAACTATACATTTCAATAATATCAAATTAAAATGGTACTATTTGAAGTTACTGTCGAGTACTTTTGTTCACAGGGTCACTATTAGTCGCCTACGACTCCATGGCACTTAACAACTTGAAGTTTGCTGAGGAAACATTTTTATATTTTTACAAAGTTATAATTTTCATTAGCAACCAGTAAAAACTAGTGTAATCCTCCTTCATAATCTGGTTCATCTTTCAAATCTTGTTTTTATAAAATTGCAAAAATAATAACCTTTCAGCTAAAATGCAAACGTTCCTGCCTGTGATGGGCTTGTCTTCAGTGTCAGTTTTAAGATCTGGCCTGTACTCTGGAAGGTACTCAGAAGCACCTACAATGACATTATGCAAAAACAACTGACACTCAGACTCTCCAGGGACGAATGTTCATCAGGGTAATGAAAACAGAAAACAACTCAAGCCCTGGATTATTACCCAGATAAAGTGACTACCTTCATTGATCAATGTGACTAAATAGGAAAAATGTCTTGCTATTTCACCTTAATACTTCAATGGGTTTGCAAACCAGAGCCCACATCTGTGAATCCTTGGATTTTTGCTATTTTGCTCAATTAAATCCCTTTCTACCTAGTTCAATTTAAATAAAACAATATAAATAAAGAGTAGGGAACAATAATTTTCTACCCTATTCTTGACTTCACAAGCTTAGAAAGGGCCAGGCTATTGTGCAGGGCACTCACTGAAGCAGATGAACCTTGCTGAGCAGGCTATCTAGACCCTGAGCTGGCATGAATCAGGCCAAGCCATAAGAATAGTGAGTCTCAATAACGCAATTGAAAAGCATACAAAAATCCATCTAACTATATATAAAAATAGTTCTTAAATTTAATAAAACATCTTAAGAAATCCCAGTGTGGTAAATAACAGAGGTGCTATAGGGTACCTGGTAATAAAAGTACAATTGACTGTTCACAGAAATTAACAAATAGAAATGTAAAGCACCTGAACAAATGTGAACTCGCAGACCAGTATGGCTGAATCATAACCAATTAAAATATGAGCAGATGTAAAGAATGTGTTGATCAAAAGGGCCAGATGGCTATAGAAAATGCAAAAAAGTAGGAACCAAAAGTACCTGCTCTATGTTAAACACTTTTCTAAGTAGTGGGGAAACAGCCACGGCACAAACAGGCAATAGTCCCTGCTCTAATAGAGCTTACATTCTAATACTGATGCCCATTTAAAGTACAGGAGCCTGAGGCAACAGACTGCAAATGTCTATGTCATTGGTGAGGGCATGCTTATGAGATGGATACACTGGGCTCCTTTAGCCTGATGATGGATCTTTAATTCATGCATTTCCCCTTAATTCCATGTCAATGATATAAAACTACAATTACGTGACTCTTCACGCAGGCTGTTCCAATAGAATTGTCAGTCTTAGTTTGCTGGTGTCTGTGAAGCAATTCCTCCATAGACATTACGACAGGTTTGGAAAAATCAGTCTCCCAAGCTTTTTAATGCTTCATTAGGAGAAAGCTCAATGTATTGATAAAATTAGTCATATCTGAATGCCTGAACACCAGATCCCAGACTAAGCTAAATGCATTGCCAAACTAGGTGATCTCTTGGAAGACAGACTGGCAGCTTGATCTTCAGAAAAATACCTTGGCCATTTTTGCCCATGAACAAAGGCAAAGGACTAGAGGAATATTCTGAAGAGACTGGCAGTATCTTTAAACATGATGACTGAAAACAAGACTGCTACTTATCCAAGCAACCCTGAGAAATAACAAGATGCTTGGTGATTAAATAACATCTTCCCAATTGGATATGATCTTTCCTTTTTCCATTTGGATTATCCTCACTATTAAGATTTTAAGTTACGTGGAAGTACAGAACATCATCTTAATTATTTCATCATCACTACTAACCACTTCATATGAATTGTTCATAATATTCAAGTATTTCAAAGATCAATGAATGACTGACTACTCAGCCAATGACATATTAATGACATTTTATGCCTATAATCTGATCTACAGCATAAAGAAGACATAAACTTACTATTTTCTTGGACTCTGGCCACAAATCCCATTAAAGGTAACTGAGGAGTTACCTGTAGGATGGAGGGAGGAGGAGGAGCAAGAGATACTGCAAAAACAAAAAAGGTGTGGAGGATAAGGGGTGAGGGCGAGTTACATAAAAGGAAAGGACAATACAATTAAATGAACATATAAGGAGGAAGACCACTATTAAGAAACATCTTAAAAGGCATCTTAAGAATTCTTCCTTTAAGGGCTTATTCATTAATACACAAAAAAATCAAGAATCAGAGGAGTCTTTAGGAAGTTTCAAAAATTAAACCGAGGCATTTATTATACAGATCTACTCTTAACACGTAACAATGGACTTTTCCACACTTATAACAATATGTCTTCTCAAAGAGAGACTTTCTTGGGATTTTCATCAATAATTTGGCTTTCTGAATTTTACAATGAAGGTTACAAGTTTGAATGTGAATCAATGAAGAAGAAAAAAGCATTACTTCTTTTATACTTTATTTCCGTAACAGAAAAATTGAATATTCACTGGTTAATTAAATGTTGACTTCCTATGAAATATCAAGCACTCTATCAGGAATCCAGTATCACAACCATTAGTGCAGGGTCAGGTGCTGTGTCATTAGAGTTCTCATGATTTCCAACTCCAATGACCAGGCACATTTTTCCTCCCTAAACTTACAACCAAGTGCTGTCCTTGTTCAAATCCTTCTCTCTTTTCAGCAAACACATGTTGTAGCATCTAGCACTAATCCACTCCCATCAAGCTGATTCCAAATTACAGGGACCATACAGGACACAGAAAAGTTCCACAGGGTTTCCAAGGTTATAAATCTTTACAGAAGCAGACTGCCCTCTCTTTCTCCCAAAGAACAACTGGTAGGGCCAAAGTGCTCATTTTCTGGCTTGCATCAAACCACTTTCATCACTGGGCCACCAGCAAACCTCAAGCATACCTCTTCATACTCCTGTTGCTAGGAAAGACATTCCTTGGAGAAGGACATCAAGTCTGAAAGGTCAGCGGAAGAGAGGAAGACCCTAGAGATGGTACAGTAACTGCAGCAATGGACTCAAGTGTGTCAGAGATGATGAGGATGGCATAAAATAGCGCAGAGTTCAGATCTGTTGATCACAGAGTCACTATGAATTGTACATGATGTGACAACACCTAAAACACAGTAACAAAACCGCTGAGTCATAATGGGCTCACAGCTAACCCTCCAGTGGGATTTTGAACCCAATGGGGTGTATAAATTGCATGGGAGGAGAGTGCCATTTTTCTCCCACAGAGCCACTGGTAGATTCAAATAACCAGAGAGATACAGCCTTTGGATTAACAGTACATCTATGAATCATACCACCTGGGAAGAGGTAGCAAAGTAAACCTTATCCTTACAACATGTATAGCAATTTGCTGGAGATGGGAGTGAAGCTACACAAAGACCTGTGAGGAGTCATTTTTCTTCAAATCCTGTGTAGTTATCTGAATAAAAAGAAGTAGCCAAGTCAACAAGAATTGAGAAAAACAAGCTGAGAGATGCAAGTCAGAACCAGGGTAAAACAAACAACAAAAAATACCACATACCAAAACCTGGAAAAGGTTGGAAGGACATTACACCAGATGAGAGTTTAGGGGAAAGACACTAACGTCACAGTTAAACAGCCTCAAATCTCTACCATTTCCTGGCGATACTTTGGATCTTATCCAAATTATATGAAAATAGAGTAATGCAACCTCCTTCACAGACTGGCTGCAAAGATTAAAAATAATAATGTATGCAAGAAACCTGACCCAAAGACTGGCACATTTAAAAAAAAATCCAGGCAACAGATGAGTGGAGCGGAAGACAGAATTTGGTAATGGTGTGGGGAAAGTATTTGGTTGACTAACAATGTAAGTCATTACTGTCTAAGCAATTGTAACTCCTAACAACCCTATAGAACAGAAGAGAACATACACATTTCTAATGCTCTAATTGTTACCAAAGCAGAGTGCTGCATCCTTTTCCCATGGAGAAGTTCGTACAATTGAACCTCCAATATTTTGGTTATCAATCAAGTCCTCAATCACACTAAGTCTACAAGGCTCCTTTCACTAACAATTTAGCTATCATATAAAGTGACAAGGACCAGTATCCATATTAAGCTTAGTAAAGAGCTATTGGGAAGAATCAGGCTGCTAAGAAGGCATTTCAGAGGGAGAGACTGTATTATGATAAGTGAAGTGTATAAAATTACTTCTGAGTAAGTTCTGAAATCAACTGACAAACTATATTTGTGTTTGTGAAAAATCAGGACATACAAAGCCTAGAAACATCAGAAAGAAAAAACCAGTTGTTGCTGTGGGTGAGTGCAGGGAAAACATATACAATCTTGAAGAGTATCCTGGAAATTGGTAACTGTCATTAAAATATCTTTTGGTTAGGTTTTATCCCTGTTGTTTTGGCAGCAACCCCATTACCTCTGTGTCTCTGTGATAGACAAAGGCTTGACAAACTACTATGTTTATAAAACCCTGTGTTTCCAATACTTAGGATAAAAGTATGCCACAATGAACAGAGAACATAGCAAAAGCAGAGAAACAGTCACAAATAGTAATCAGCATTAGCACATGTCTCAGACTCTCAATTACTTTTCCTCTTCCGTATGAAAAAATTACTCTCTAGTGTTTAGCAAAAAAAAAATGGTTATAATCATTGATGTATTAATGGTCTTTTTGTGGAAGAGTTTTTGTTTTTTGTTTTTATAAAGTAAATGTGTTCACTTCTTTTATAGTTCTGATAATGCAAAACTAAAACAACAGTGATTTTAAGGAGTTCCTCAGTCGTTCTTGTGTACCACTGAGTCAGAACCAACCCATAGCTGACCCTCTGGTGGGTTTTCAGAGGCCATAAAATCACACAGGAGGAGACTGCCTGTCCATCTCCTATGGAGAAGCTGGTGGCCTCAAACCAGGTGCCTTTGGGATTGCAGTAAAGCTTCTTGCCACAAGAGCTCCCTCAGTAGTAGCCAGGTAAAATATAATCACAGCTCTTGCTAAAACAGAATCACTTTATAACAATACAGATTCTTCTCCACGATCCCCCAAGATATAAATCAGGGTGTGCTCAAAAACTCAGTTGTTTAGGGTTTACAAATGTCATCCTAAATTTTTTATCTGGGGGAAGACATCTGGTAAATCTGTCACAGAGTGGACCTAATTCCTCCAGAAAACACAATATTTCATCTGGCCAGAACTTCTGTGAGCTAGAATACAACATTAAAGCCTATTGTAGATGAAATTTACTTTCCCTAGGGTTGAACTGAACAGAAACTATTACTGAGAATTCAAGCAAGATTTTACTTCAAAGCATCATTTGCAATATACTATCTCTATTCCTATGTATCTCATGAACAGGCTAGAAACAACTTTTCAAGTCTGTTTTCATTCTATTTATCTACAATGATTCCTTGTAAACCAAAACACTCATCCCATAACCACTGAAGTACCTAAATTTAGATTCAATAATATGCTCAAAGTACTCCTTTAAACAATAATGAAGTTTTTATGAAAAGGTAAGTTCAAGGGGAGCTCTGGTGGCCTAGTGGCAAGAAGCTGCAACTACAATCCCAGAGGTGCACGGTTCGAATCCACCAGATGCTTTGCCAGGGAAGGAGGGGCAATCTCCTCCTGTACCAGTCAGATCTGATTTGACGGTACTTGCACACAAAAATAATAAAATAAAATAAAAATTTTAAAAAAAAAAGAAAAAGTAAGTTCACCATATGACTAAGTTTAGAGAGATATGTAGGACAGTTGTAAGAACTATAGTTTCTCTGTACACACTATGAAGAACCAAACTCAGAAGATGAGTCTGTGCTAATAATGACATACAGACTTTCCTAGCAGGGATTTCTGGTTATTTATACAGTTCCTGAAATTCCCTGAAGCATAATTTCTTTTTTCAATTTTATTTTACACTGGTTTATTTACAAAGTTCATATACATTGTTTTTCACACTGGATCTTTCCCACTTTCTTCACATACAAACACCCCCCAAATTGTGCTGCGACACCCCCCAAATTGTACGACACCCATCAAATTGTGTGACCTTATAATTAACCCCCGACCAACTTCCCAGCCCATCCTTACTCCTCTGCTCCCACCCTTCCCCCCTTGGATACTCATATATGTTCTACAATAACAGTCTTATACAGTATTTATCCTTATGAGACTGAATTAGTTCACCTAGAATAATATTTTCCAGTGCCTCCCAAATTAGGAAGTAATTTACAAAATCTTTGCTCCTGCCTGCTGCCTAGTATTCCATTGTATGAATGTACCAATTTCTCAATCCATTCAATTATGGTTGGACATTTGAGCCGTTTCCACGTTCTTGTGATGGTTAATAACACTGCTATGAACACTGGTGTACACATCTCAATTTGTGCCTAAGTTTTCATTCTCTCAGGGTATATTCCAAGCAGAAGAATAAGTGGAATATGCAATTTCTATGTTCAACTTTTGGAGGAAGCGCCAAACTGCCTTCCAGAGTGGCTGCACTACTTCACAATCTCACCAACGATGTATAAGAGTTCCTATCTCACCAAATTCTCTCCAACATTTATTATTTGCTGTCCTGTTAAACTTTGCTGCTGCTTCTGGGGTGAGACGGTATGTCACTGTGGTTTTTATTTGCATCTCTCTTATTGTTAGTGATTTGGAGCATTTCTTTATGTGTCTGTTTGCCATTTGAGTATCTTTCTCTGTGAAAATTCTTTTCATGTCTTTTCCCATCTTGTAATTGTGTTTTCAGTCTTTTTCTTGTGAATCCCACTTCCGCCCCCCGCCGCAGGATTCTATAAACTATTGATATGAGACTCTTTTCTGGTATTGAAATGGTATTGCTAACTATTTTTTCCCTATTAGGAGTTCTTTTCACTCTCTAAGAAAATGTTTTTGATGCACACAGGATTTCATCTTTAGAAAGTCCCAGTCATTAATTTTATCCTCTCCAGACTGTTGAAGCATAATTTTTGAGATTTGGTGTTTAAATATTCAAATGAAAGAGTTTTGAAAAAAAATATGGCTTTTATTTGTTTCAGTTTTATATAAACATGGAGAGAATTAGAAAATATAAACACAGAAAGTCTCATCAAAATACATTAAAGACCGTAACCTATAGAGGCTGTGGATACTCAGTTCTAGTTGCTTATATTCCATGATATAAGCACTGGAAGATATTATATTTCCAAAAAGGAAAATTATTAAAACAATTTAAGAGTGAAATTATTTCCTAAATATGGATAGGAAACTAGAGGACGGGGTATTTAAAAGTGAACATATGGGGAAGTTTGCTGATGCAATAAAAATGGTTATTTATTAGTAGGGGATTCTGGTGACATGATCCTCAGGGATTATGCTGCTAACCCAGAGATGGTACCTCTCTGGCAGTCTGGATTCACCACAGCCGTAGGTAGAAATATGGGTAATCTCCTCCTGTTTGATTTACCTGCAGCACTGAAAATCTGGCACAGGATACACTATGAATTGGTTTATAGCTCAGAAGTTGTTATGTACCTTCGAGTCACTTGCGACTCATAGCGACCCTATGTACAACATCCCTAAACTCTGCTCTGTCCTGTGCCAATCTCACTGTCTCCAATATACCCATCCCAATTACCCCAGTCACTGAATCAATCCACCTCACAGAGGGCCTTCCTCTCCTGTGCTGTCCCTCTACCCTCCCAAGCATGACATCCCTCTTCAAGGACCGGTCCTTCCTTACAACATGTCCAAAGTATGTTAGACGGAGCCTCAGAATCCTTGCCTCCAAGGAACCATCTGGTTTAACCCTTTCCAGGATGAATGTTTGTTTTCCTAGCAGTCCATGGTACCCTCAATACTCTTCTCCAGCACCAAAGCTCAATGGCATCAATTCTCCTTCTATCCTCCTTGGTCATTGTCCAGCTCTCTGATGCATAACAAGTGATTGCGAAGACCATGGCCTGTATCAGACGCACCTTAGTCTCCAGAGAAACGCCACTGCTCTTCAGTACTTTGGAGAGATCCCTAACAGCAGACCTTCCCAAAAAGCTGAGAAGTAATGAGAAAAAATATTTGGCAATGACATATCTGTTACTTACATCTAAAATTTATAGAATATTCCAAAACCTCAACAAGAAAAACATAAACAATCCAGTCACAAAATGGGCACAGAATATGAACAGACAGTCCAGAGAAGACATTCAGATGGCAAACACACACAGGAAAAAATGTTCAAAATCCCTAGCTATCAGAGAGATGTAAATCAAAACAGCTATGAGATTATCATCTCACACCAGCAACAAGAAAAAAATTCAACAGGGCAGCAAACAACAAATGCTGATGAGATTATGGAGAGATTGGAACTCTTATTCACAGCTGGTGGGAGTGTAAAATAGTACAGCCACTATGGAAAGTGGTCTGGTGCTTTCATAAAAAGTTAGAAATAGACTGTGCAGCGGTGGTGGTGGCGGCAGCAACAGAAGATGACCGATTTTCTGAAAGAACTGCCTGTCAACAACAAAAGCAATTTTAGCTGATTCCATGCTGACTCTGTCTGCAAAGACCTGAACCACCGGCCCTCAGTCTACCTGCCTCCGTGGGAGTATCCATCTGAACAAATCATTGTGACAGAAAAGACAAATAGCCTCTTGCGATATCTAGATCAACAATGGGACAAAAAGAACGCTGCCAAGAAGCGAGGCCAGGAGCAAGTGGACCTGGAGGGTGAGAGCTCACGCTGCCACGCAAGATCGTACGGACCCGCAGGCAGGACATGCATGAGGACACTTAAGACTCACACTGCCCTCACTGCCTCCTGTCATGTGTGCTCCTTACCATGCATCCCTGCCCTCTCTACCCCACTGCCCTCACCGTGCTGCCCACACTGCCTAGGAGCTTATGTATTTCCTTTTCTCTAGTTTTTATTTATACTGTAAAGTGTACCCAATGATGGTTAAAACAGACGTCAGAGCCCATTACAAAAAAAAAAGTTGGAAATAGAAATCCCATTTGACCCAGCAATTCCATTACTGGGAATATACCCTAAAGAAACCAGAGCCACAACTCAAGCACATGTATGCACAACCATGTTTACTGCCGAATAGTTCCCAACAGCAAAGAGATGGAGGCAACCCAAAGGCCTATCAACAAACAAATGGACAGAAAAATCACCTTGTTGAGAGGCTTCCTCTTTTTCACTGACCCTCTACCTTTTCCAGTGTAGTATCTCTCCCCACAGACTGGTTCCTCCTGGAAATGCACCCAAAGGGAGACCAAGTAGCACCATCCTTGCCTCTAGCTGCACTTCCTTCAAGACACATTTATTTGCTCTTTTGGGAATCTATGGCATATTAAACATTCCTTTAAGATATGAAATAGGATATAAGAAATAATATGTAAGACAAGGATAAAGAATTACACTGTTAAGGCACAGGTATACGCTTAAAATTTACCAGCTGATCTGAGAGAAAGATGGGCAATCTCTTCCTGTGTGATTTAACTGCCTCTGATAACCCACTGAAGGTAGCCTATGGGCTGGTTCCAACTTAGTGGTACACAACAACTACCAGCTAGTGTCTTAGTCAGAGTTAACTTGACGGCACTTAGCCCAGTGTCGTCTTAAATGTCAAGTCCTAGGGACATGACAATCTCTAAAGAGATTATTTCAGAAACAAGTTATTGAAAGGATCACTTTGAGCAGACTATAACTGAAGCATCTTTGCTTTCTACTTGTTTCTAACCTAATCCAGCAATGAAACAGCAATGGGTTTGAGCAGGACAGAGATCAAGAAGATGGCACAGTTTCAGGCAAGGTTCAACTCTATTGCTCATAAGGCACTGAGTCATAGAAACTTGATGGCACCTAATAGCATGTTGTTACTGTTGTTATGTGCCATCAAGTTGCCTGCAACTAACAGCAACCCTATGTACAATAGCTCTGAACCCTGCCCTATGCTGAGCCAGTCTCACTGTGAGACCTACCCCATTACAACCAATTTCTATTCTTTGAAAATCAAATCAAATGATACATTAACAAATACACTTAGACCTCATTTACAAACTATCTCATTATCTGAAATTTCACATTTATGACAGCAGTAAACAATCTGCTATATCACTATTTTGCACCTAAATAAGATGCACTGTGTAGTAATCAACACTGAGGAATGAAGTGAGTAAAGTGGTTGTGATGACTAAAGTTATGTGTCAACATGGCTGGACTATGATTCTGTGTTCTGGCAGTTATGCGATTATGTGGTTATCTGTCCTTTTTTACAAATGCTTAATTTCTACATAACAACTGGTTTTTGGAATCCCTGTCAATAAATGAGGAATGAATACATGGTATCAGTGCTATTAATTTTACAAGCCCCAGAACCTTGTTAAATTTGCAGTATTGTGAATCCACTGTCAGTGTACTTCTTCAGAAGCATTCATTTATGACAAGACTCACGTAGTCAAAGACCTGATTGTGCCATACTCACAATCTACTGTGCCTGAGCCCACAGTTGTAATCACTGTGTTCAACACATCTCATATTTCTTCTTTTTCACTGACCTTCTTCCCAGCATGATGTCTTTTTCCAATGACCAGCCCCTCCTGACAATATATATATACCTAAGGTATGTGAGACAAGGTTTCACCATTTTGCCTCGAAGGAGCTCCTGGTTGCACTTTTTCTCCAGACAGATTTGTTTATTCTACTGGAAGTCCACAGTATATTCAGTACTCGTCAATACTCTTCCTTTCAAACACATTTCAAAGGCATCAATTTTTCTTCAGTTTTTTGTTGTAACTGACCACCCTTCACATGCGTATCAAGCAACTGACATTGCCCTGGATTGGATCAAGTCTTGGATTAAGTCTTTACTCTTTAACAATAAAGTGCTCTGTATCTATATTCAAAGTGAAAATTGTTAACTACTGATTAAGTTTTATATTTTAGTGTCCCTCCTTGCTGCTGGCAAAATGAATGATAAAGTGACACTGCTATTGTTGTTGGGTGCCATTGAGTACAACTGATAGCAACCCTATGAACAACAGCCTTGAACCCCGCCCTATCCTATGCCATTCTCATCATCCCTGACACACTCAAGCCCACTGCTGCAATCACTGTGTTGGGAGTCTTCTCTCCTTCTCTAACCCTTAGTCATGTATAAGCTGGTCCTACACCATAACCATAAAGTATCACAGAATTCCATTACAACCAGTCCATTTTGGGCTGACTCTTTTTTTTTTTCTTCCAAAATTCCTCACATGATAGGAAAGGCAAAAGTACACAACAACAATGTGCATGTAGGTAAAAAAAACAGCAACTGCATAAATATGAGCTTGTTGTTGTTAAATACTGTCAAGTCAGAAATGACCGATAGTTGATCCTCCAACAGGTTTTGAGAGGCAGTAAATCATATGGTGAGAAAGCTACCCATCTTTTTTCCCACAGAGCAGCTGGTGGATTTGAAGCAGGTACCTCTGAGTTGGCAGCACAATTCCTTACCACTAAGACACCAAAGCTCCCTACGTGGGCTCAGGAAACATACAACATTTGAAGATGACAAGATATTTATTCATCAAATAAGTTAATGGAAAACCCAAAACTATGTAAGTATCACCAAAGAGAGTACAAGAAGTTCATTTCAGTTAAAACAAGTATTATGGTGGTGGCTGTTATGTGCCAGAGTCAGAACTGATGCTCAGCTTGACCCTCTGACAGGTTTTCAAAGGCAATAAATAACATGGGAGAAGACTGACTATCTTTCTCCCACAGAGTGGCTGGTGCATTTGAACCACGAGTCTTCAGATGGGTAGTGCACCTTCTTACTGCTAGGCCACCAGAACTCCCTTTGCAAGTAGTATTCACACTGTATTTCACACTGATTAGACTACAAATGAAGTATTTAATTTGTAAGAGAGAATAATGAAGAGTAATTCGAGAATAACGAGGAATAATGCTAGAATAATGAAGGAATTTTGCTAAATGCATAGATATTTAATATTCAGGAAATAGTCACTGAGGTCACTTCCTATGACTTAGCTAGATAAAAGCCTCACGGTCTCAAGTATTTTACAGGACAATGAAAACATCCTTTCCATCAGAAAAAGATGACCTGGGAATGTAAGAGAAAGAGCTTTAGAAGACAAAGTAACCCAATAAATTAAACACTGAACTGATAATTAGAAAACTTAATTTCATATCCCAGCTTGACTTATTACTTTAATCTGCTTCCTCATCTATAAAATATATATGGAAATTGTCATACAGTTTATATTGTGCATAAGTTTAAGAATCAAATGAGATAAAAGAAAACCAATGAATATGGATGTACTCACAAGCAGGTTTGCTCACCTCTAAGCAAAACTCCAGAAAAACCCAGAAAGCTGACACACAATGTCCACAAAAGGCAGAGTCTAATATTTGCAATTATTTTCTCTAGGGAATAATCAAATTACTGTATAATATGGATCCTGCGTCTATACATGATGCAAGAGGATAGATGTTTACACCTGGATGAAGTACTCCAAGCCCAGTTTCCCATGTACATAGAGATACCTTTGTCACAGATTAAGTATGAGAAGGGACTAGCAAAGTATAATATTCTACTACAAAACAGCTTTAAAAACGTAATTTCTCTTTTCCTTTGTCTCTTCTAAACTCTGTTCTTCTATACTAAATTTTCATTACTTGTTATTCATAGATAAAGGATGTCTTATTTTTTTTAAAAGTGCATATAGTATTATTACTTTATAATATCCACTACCACATCAAAAATATTCTGTTCAGAAAAATTAAGTTACACAGCTTTAAATGGAAACCAAGTATTGACTTTTCAAAATAATAATAAAGAACTAGACGGGATGAGCAATCTTATAGTCATTTACTGAATAAATAGCATGATAAAAGACCATGTGCTGGCCATTTATAATTCATGTTTATTTAGTTAGATACATTTACGTACTATTAAAAAAACCCCACTAACCTGGATTCTGACTATAAAAAGGTCCTCCATTCATCTGACTCTGAAGGCTCGTTTGTGAAGTTATGGAAGGAGGGCGTCTATAGGGCAAGGAGCCCCCAATTGTGGGAGGAGTATGGCGGGAGACTGGTCTGTTCATGCTGTAGAACTGAACAGGATGACCTGAAACAAACAGAATATAAATGTCATTCAAGAAAACTATCATAGATAATGAAGCACTTTAGGTGTAATGCTGAATCTTAGTAAGATCATGAACACTAGCAATGGTTAGATAATTTAAAACTAAACTAGTGCTATCTAAAAACATAAGCTGCTTTGCAGTGCAAGGTGCCCTAGTTCTTTTTCAGCTAACACATCAAAGTGCAAAAGGAGAAAAGTAAATAAGATTATAATTAGGCTTAGCAAAAAGATTACTTATTAGTGATGAATTTACTAAATCAATAATTTAATGAGGTTTCAAAATCATCACAATTAAAATTTACACACATGCCTCTCCATATATGTAGTCACTAAGTACTTGAAACTAAACAAAATAACAGCTGAGGAATAATAAATCTAAGTAGCAAAGCAATTAGTCTAAAAAAGGAGCAATGCAACAAGTGAAATTAAATCCAAATCATTAAAAGAAAAACCTTTATTCAATAAAAATTTTAAAGGCAGAATATTTAGTCATAAGAGTACACCATGAATAATTTATAGTCTTAAGTTACAAAAAGAAAATCAAATTTCATCTTATTTTAATATCTAATAACCTGCACATTTATTATTTGTAAAGTATTTTGCTAAAGAATTCTTTAACAACCTGTACCAACTGGAGAAAACGTCCTAACGCAAGGCAAGGTCTAAATTTTCTTGATTCCACCTCTACTTACTCACGTGAAGACCTTTTGTCATGGACAGACAGAGACACACAGAGTTGCCTATGCATACACAGTCCATAGCTCTGGAGCTCTAAGAAAAGAGATCTCCAGCAGGTAAAAGGACAGAGAGAAGTACGGAAAGGGAGAGAAAGGACAAATATGGGGAAGAAGAGAAGAAAGAAAAATGGAGAGGAGAAGAGAGGAAGTGATAAAGAGGGAACAAAAGAGAAACGTACTTTTTACAAATTTTTTTTATCTAAGATTTTAAATATGTGTTTTAAGACTAAAATTAGTCTTTGTCATGGTCGTTGTTGCTGTGTGCTATCAAGTCAGAACCAACACTCCAGTGAGATTTCAGAGGCAGTAAATAGCATAGGAAGAAACAGCCCAATCTTCTCCAATGGAGCAGCTGGTAGATTAGAACTTCTTGGCTTTGGAATTACAACACAGAACTCAATAAAGTTATCAAACTTTATTTATACAGATTCAAACAATGTATTACAGGAAAGCACTCAAGATATGTTACATAATACTCTTATCAAAACCTATCAATTATTCCTGTTGTATTAAAATCTTGAGTATTCACATTTAAACATAACTGATTACCAAACTTCTCTGTAACTAGGATAAAAACGTAAAGACATAAACTATTACTGAAAAGGTAGAGTTAGACCTTCAAACCAACAGATACAAAAAATATTATTGGTATTTTATGAACTAATATAAATAAGTCTAAGATTATCAGGTTTTAAAAAATCTGATGACTAACATGAAATTTATATACTTAGATTCAATTTAAAATCTCATATTATAAATCCTCACTGACTTAAAGACACTTTATAAATGAGACTTTGTGCTGTTAATAAGGCATTCACCTTGTTTTGCATGTTGAAAAATTTTTAAAACATAAATTTCTACAGATCTACAGACAAAACTTAAATTTAAAGTTTCTAGAATACAGAGAAGGGAGTTCTGATGGCCTAGTGCTAAGAAGCTGCACTGCAATACCAAAGGTACACAGTTCAAATCTTCCAGCTGCTCCACAGGAAAAAAATGGGCCATCTCCTCCCCTGTGATTAACTGGCTCTGAAAATTGAGCGGTTTCCAACTCAACGGTAAACAACAACAGAAAAGGGAAACAAGAGAAAAAACTGACTCTGAGTAAGACAAATATTTCTTAGATAATAACAAAAGCATAATCCATAAATTAAGTGATCATACAATAAAAATGAAGGCCTTTATTTTCTAATACATCATTAAAAGAAACAACAAACTAAAGGAAATCACATAATTGATAAAGGACTTGTAGCCAGAATATAAAAGTTCAATGAATAAATAAAGCAAAAACAACCTTATTAAAGAGGAATAGGGGTATATAAAACATTTTGTGATCAGGCTCTTTACCAAAGACAAAACTGATGGGGGGGGGGGAAGACAGATTATTTGTTATCAGGAAAAAGCAAATAAAAACCACTAGAGGGGAAAAAAAAGATACAGACACTAGTGAAATTTATGCTATTGATGAAGAGGGCTAACTTTTAATACACGGTTTGTTAGCTTGTTATTAACAATACTTCTGATCTAGCAAACCTATATCCTACTTACCAAATAAAATTAAAACCTTTATGTTCACAAAAAAATTATGCACATGAATACTAATGGCAAGAAGCTTTATTCATAATCAGCTAAAACGGTAAATAATCCAAATGTTCTTCAACTAGAAATGGTTAAACAAGTTGTTGTACAACCATACAATTAAAAAAAAAATTACTCAGCAATAAAAAGATACTAAAACATGCATAAATTTCAAATGCAATGTGCTAAAAAGGCCAGACAAAAAAGACTACATTACTATATATTTACAGTTAAACCATATTCTTACAAAGACACAGCGTTAAGGATAAAAATGAGGATGAAGAGTAGTCAGAGGCTAAGAAGGGAAGGGAAGTGATTTCAGAGAGGGCATGAAGAGGTATTTTGGGAAGGACTTGCCTATATTTTCATTGTAGTGGCAGCAACATGACATGATAGTCACAACTCACTGTACTGTATACTAAGAACACAATATAACAGCGCTGTCTCATGGAGGAGCCCGGTCAATTGGCCTAATAAACTGGACTTTTAATTCTTTTATATATGAAATATGTATAGTGCTTCTGTTTTACCTCGTGGCCTTTGTGGACTATATGGGATTTTAAAAACTTGCAAACAAACATCCAAGATACCCCAGGTCTTTATTAATCCCAAACAACCAAAGAAGAACTAGAGTCAAGAATAAGAAGGGATTATGGAATGGGTGATTAATTGCTTCCATGAACAACTGCCTCCTTTGTCATGAAATCATGACAAAAAAACCTGAAAAGGGTGTACAGTTATCATTATTAAACATTTTGACTCAATATTCTAAAGAAGAATTCTGATGAAAAGGAATAAAATGTAAAAGACAATTTCAAATTCATATAGACTCAAGATTTTCTGGAGCCCTGAAGAGTAAATAAACCCCTAGGACTATTGTCCTGAGGTAATCTTTAAACCAAAAGTATTCTTGAAGTAATCTTAAAGTCTAACGATAGTTTCATAAGCCTTAAAGTCACTGCTTTAGAGCTGACCCTCTATAAGTTTGAAGCTGTAAATCACAAGGAAGGAGACTGCCCATCTTTCTCCTGCACCACCAGAGAAGCATGGCCTTTGGGTGAGCAGTTAGACTACACCACCAGAGATCCATAAAAAAAGTTCAATTTAACCAGTATAACACATTTGCCTAAAGTGTTATGTTCTTTTAAGAACCTGGGATCAAATGACAAGAGCAATCTAAAATATTCAGAAGGAAACTGAGGAAGCAGTGAGTTTATGTTAATGAGGGAGGAATGATTAATAAAAAGAGGGAAAGAATGGTTATATAACTCCAAAAATATAATCAATGTCTCTAAATTGGACTGTTGCTGAATTGGTGTATATTTTGCTGTGTACTTTTTCAATAACAAAATAAAGTTAAAGAAAAGAATGCAGTGTGTTTTATTGTACATAAATTATACTTTCAGAAAACACAAAGAGAAAAATGACTTGATGATTCAAAGATAAATGTATGAGAAAGACTATAAATATGAATTAGGGGAGCTCTGGTGGCCTAGTGGCAAGGAGCTGCAACTACAATCCCAGAGGCGAACGGTTCGAATCCACCAGATGCTTTGCCGGGTAAGGAGGGACAATCTCCTCCTGTACCAGTCAGATCTGATTTGACGGTACATGCACACAAAAATAATAAAATAAAATAAAAAAAATTTAAAAAATATAAATTAGATATTTACCTTGCATTTTTCTTTAAAAAGGAATAAATTCGTTATTTATCCACTCACAGCAAATGTTTATTCAGCAGACTATGAATCAAATATCTGTTATTAAGTAACTTAGAAAAATGTTAATCTGTCTTTTCTAGGCCTACAGAAAACTGATAGATGCATTCTTTCCTCTACTGATAAGGGGCAAACCAAGACTGCTACACTTAGCTAGCTAGTCTGACAAAAAGAGTTCCTTACAAGTCAAAGAATAGCCATGTTTATATTTCATACTATAAAAGCATTTCTTGACTAAAGTCAGTCAATCACAAAGTGACTTACGTATGATCACAAAAGTACAAAGTACCTAGAATAAGTAAATGTACAGACACTAGAACATTGGGTAGAAGGGAGGAGAATAGAAAAAACTATTATTTAAGAAGTACTGAAAATCCAGCAAAATTTGAGGACAGATGTTAGTACATGATTGATGACATTGCTCTCTGAATTTTATAGATAGGAAAATGCGTAAGTGGCAAACATGTAACTACAATGTTCTAAAAGTGTAGTTTTATAAGCTGTGGAGTCAGAACTGACTCAGAGGTAACCCTCCAGCAGGATTTTAGAGACTGAAAATTGCACTTTTCTCCTATTAAGATTGTCATAGGTGTTCAAACATATGTATATGCATAAAGGATAAAAATCTGCTAACTGGCATTACCATTAACTGTGAAAACATTCTGTAATAATTGAGTCTTTAGCTCTTACCCTACCCAAACAGACCTCAGTTGCAATTTTAAAATATCAGTCAACATAAGTAAACCGTAAGTTCTAAAAAAGTTCAGTACTTCTAATGACTCAGTGCTGCTAAAATAAGCAACAAACTCTGTTATAATCTACTTACAGGGACTTTCAAACATTAGCATCCAAATATATGTTATAAAATACACCTTAGAATTATTGCACACTTTTTCTTTTGTTAATAACTCAATCAGCAGCACAAAAATTTTCTAATGACAATTTCTTAAAATCATATAGAAGATGGCATCAGACTAAACTCACGAATCTCTACTAAATGGATTTCAAGCAATAAAACATTATTATTTATTCTACATAAATGGGAAAATATATAAGAACTTTATATTGATTTTTGTCTGAAATTGTTTATTCATATGCCATTTTATCACTAACATTATTTTTCATATTTTGTTAAATACAAAGTATAATCAATTTTTTAAATTTTTTTTTTAAAAGATCATAAAGCCAGAGTTCCAGGTAAAAGAACAGGATTTGCCTGCTAAGGAATAAGCCAATACTCACCTGTAGGGGGAGTGGAAGAAACAACAGGGGGAGTTGGAGAAGTGAAGCCATCGGCAAGGGTCTGGGCACCCCCAGGAGCAGCGTCTGGGGCAGTGGAGGAAGGGACAGTAGCAGGAACAAGAGGGGCAGGGGCAGATGCAGAAGTAGCAGGAAGGGGAGGAGTGCCAGCAGAGCCAGCAGGGGCTGAGGGGAAAGAGGAGGAAGAGGCAGCATTAATGAAGCAGTAACATAGGCAGGATTAGAAAGAGCATCAAGAATATTTTGTGTTAGACATTCAGTGCTTAGTACTAAATAATAGAAAAAATGGTGAAAAAAAGAATGAAGCTTAGTTAAAAGGATTATTAGGTATGCAGCAATAAATCAAGATGTTTAAGGGAAAATTCATGGGGGAAAAATATTCCTTTTTACCTGAAATCCGCTACTCTGGAAGAAAGTGTTCTCTTTTTATTGTTATTTTAATCATATAGTTTTGCAGAGAGAATACAAACTAGATATAACTTGGAAAGAACAGTATTTCATTTGGATTTATAATAATCAGAAAATACACAGTTCAGTCATATATATCACTGAGTCAGGACCAACCCATTGCTGACCCCCTGGCAGTTTTTCAGAGGCAGTTAATCACACAGGAGGAGATGGCCCATCCATCTCCCAAGGAGCAGCAGGAGGAAATGAACCATGTGCCTTCAGGATTTTAGCACTGATTCTTACCCTAAGCCACCAAAGCTCCCTAAAACATTACATAACTGCTAGATTATATCACTGCATAACTGTCAAAATGCAACATTTTGTAACTGCTAAACCACTGAGAAGAAGGACTCAGCCAAATTGACATATAATCATGACTACCACAGGTGCCTTGCACCTCTGTGTTCACTACTACTGTGAGTAAACAAAAACTGAACTCAAATTTAGGACATATGAAGATAAAGTACCATTAGTGTTTTACCTGGAAAGACACTGGGAGGAGAAGGGGTAGGAACAGCAATAGGAACCCCAACACTCCCGCTTCCACTGTTCTCCCGACTGCTGCTTCGACTACTCGGGTGGCTTCCTCCACTACTTCCACTGCTGCTAAAGAAATAAGAGCCACCAAAACATGAATATTCATAGATCTCACCAGCATTTCCTGAAATTGATAGAGCTACAATAAAGACAATCCAAAAGGCCTCAACTTTATGTAAAAGTTTCTTATTAAAGTAGGTTCTGACCATCATTTAATAAGCAAGCATTGAAGAAATTAGAAAAAAAATGAAAAGTTCTACTAAGGCCTAAGTGATAAAACTCAGGGCTCAACATTAATAAATACTATCACCTTATATAGTGCAATTTAATGTCTATTAGAAGACATGCCATTATAGTAAAACTTAACTTTCCTAAAGAAAGAGGTTATTCAATTTTAATTTGTAATGATATCTTCATATAGTATTCCAAATTGATATTTTTAAAGTGTATAGTTTTTCATCTGTAAAGTTCCACCAAAAAATAACTTGAAGTTCCCCATTCTAGTCCAGAATTTTCTTTCAAGTTAACTTTAAACCTTGCAGAGAAGTTTTCAGTTTAATTATGTCTGCCCTTTTTCAATTTCCTGACCACTCAAAGTTGCATCAGAACATGAGGAGAGAGAGGTGGAATCAGATGAGGTTTGAGGAAGTAGAGTGAGGAAAAGAACTTAGTGTTTGGAAAATGAAAGAGATTTAACTGAAGTTAATTGAACAGATTATGGTACTATGGCCATCACATTTTGCGCTGAGGTAGAGAAAATACCTGTAAGTTCGATTTCTTTGATTCACAGAAGCTGTCCTCACAGGGCTCTGCTGCGAGGGAGCCATATTACGGGTTGGGCTAGGTACGTAATCATTTGGTACCACTGGAGGACGCACTGGCTCCAGTGTGCGATAGGGGGAGTGCCGCCTACAAAAAGAAGAGCGTATGTATTCTGTGATTAGGCAAGTTTCGGCACATTAAATTCAGAGTTGCCAGTAGTCAAACACAATTTGCAATCAGAGATATGGAAAATGTGGTTTAACATAACCCAGTTACAAATTTTCAGTCTTTCCTAAAACATTACTTGTTCACCATTTAGGGTTTTGAGGGGCATTGTTTTGCGTCTCCAACCTCATTTCCCCGTGCTAATGCAATTTTGTTTATTCACTCTCAGAGAAAACACCACTTTAAAGAATATTTCACAGTTTAGATTATTTCAGTACTATGCCAAAGTCATCACGCACTCCAAAAATACATAACTTGCTCAAGTGTATCTCCCTTAACCAAAGGTAGGCGAAACAACTCTAGAATTTGCTTTACAACATCCATACTGATGATCAATACCAGCTATAACAACTTGTGTCTCTTTGTTAATAATAATTACAAATTCAACTATATCCATAAGTTTAAGTAACACAACTGTCCTTCAACTTCTACCTTCACTCTTCCTCTCATGCTCCTTACAGTTCAACAAAGAAAAGGAAAACTGAAAAGAAACCACCCATAACCTTTCTACTTTATTCATGCCGGAATGAAAAGTACAAACCAGACTGGATTTTATTAACACAGATTTCCTTTTTTACTCAAAATTTCCCTTTAAAGAGAGAGTAGAAGAGTAAGAAAGGAAATACAGTAAGAAATAAGAGCTGTACTGGATGTTAATGATTACTAAATTAGTGCTCACAACATATTTTTATACAAATGTTGTACGGACTGTGTATGGTTTTCTGTATGCCATGAAATGGCACCTCACGTTGTGCACATTAAATGCATGAACGTGCTGTTTACACGTGGACACATGTCATATGCAAAAAATAGGTCATCATTCAGTTTATGAAATTAATTAAAAAATGATAAAAACTGACAATGAGATTCTTAACCTCAAAAGAATAAAAACTGGCACCCCAGATGTGAAAATTAAAGTCATGTTATTAATTTGATTTTTTTAAAAAATTTATTAAGGATTCACTTCTCAAAAAGACTACCAAGGCTTCAAAGATTGCTCTCCTGGGCCACTAAAGTTATGGCTCATTGACTCTGAATGGATACATTTTCAATGACCCCACCCACTCCACTATTTTCAAAGTCTCCTTGAATAAATATAAACAAGAGGCATTGTATTGGTTAGAATTAACCACATAGCAGTGGATTTGGTTTTTAGATGTGATACAGGATCCAAGAAAACGTTAAGTACTAGATTTATAATACTAAAAAGAACCTCTGCAAATATAAATATTAAAAAGAAAAATAGAAAATGGATTTCCAGATAGTTTTCTTTAAACAATAAAAATGTCCTCTTTATCTAAGGAAAAAGTTCTTTGCTAAATGAAAACTGTACAGCGCAGGCAATGATTAAGAAAATGCTAACAAATGAAGGGCTAAGAACAAAGTAAGATGATCAAAGACTACGTAAAAAAAGCCAGGCCATTAACTATCAACTGGCTGTGAGGTGCTCAGTAATTCTGGTCTCCAAGGATCCTGCAGAATCCTTGCTAATACACATGAAAAACATACCAGCGTATTAGTAACACTTCAAAATTTAAGAGCAAGAGAATATTTTACTTCAATAGAGACTACAGTGAGCAGTAATCTTGCTACTATCCTGATTTAAAACCAAACAGAATCCAGTAAGCACTACACAAGACAGACACGTACATATTCCACAGGAAAATAAACACCACTTCTTGTTCTAACTCTCTAACGTTCACTCCTGCACAACGACACTCTAAGTCATTTATACTATGCACTAAAACATCAAATCTCATTATCTACTATGTTTTCTCTCTTTAGTCTAAGAATTTTTTGTCTACCCCAAACAAAACCATTCTATGCCTGGCTGGAATTCATTCCCTTTTATTCCTTTGTCTCCCTCTATCCTATATAGAAGTCCTCTTTCAACATTATCTAACTCATCTTTGTCTAATCCACAATGCTTGATAAGGTTTTTTTTTGGTGAGGGGGCCAAAAACAAGATTTGTCAGCTAAAATCTTTTAAATATAGATCATAAAGCCAAATGATTCTCAAAGCATTTGTTACCTTTTTTTAAAAAAAAATCCAATTCATAGTACAGTGTCCCTGAAAAGTTGATAGAGGACAAATATTACCCCCTTTTACAGATGAAAAAGCTGTTCTGAGAGGTTGACTATGTGAAACCACAGAGCAAGCAATAGAGCTGGAGGAGAATTTTCACCATCTAGCTTCTGGGTTGTAGTATACTTACCTTATAAAATTCCAATGATAATAACTACTAGATCTACCATAACATTATAGAAATAAAAGGAAAATTTTCCATTAATTGAACTGGAGCCCAAAATTTTGCATCATCATAGTAAATCTCATATTCCCATAACAACATAAATTACATAATTTTATCATCTAAACAGCCTTCTTCAAAAGAATGGTAAAGCTCAACTCAAGTGTAATATGATACTAAAAAACTTCTGGAGAAACCAGAAATAGACGATAGTCTTCAATAATAAGCCTCTAACTTCTGTTAGAATTGTTCTCTCCAATTTAAAATTTATTAGAAAAAAATTCTAATAAAAAAATTCTTAAAAGTGTTAAAATGATCTCTCAGAAAATGGGCAAATAATGTACAAAACAAGATCATTTTAGACAGAAAATGTTCTGTCTTCAAATATTCAAAAATAATTTAACTATAGGTAGGGAGCTCTGGTGGCCTAGTGACAAGAAGCTGAATTGCAATCCAAAGACGTGTGGTTTTGAAGCCACCAGCTGCTCCACTGAAGGATGGGCAATCTCCTCCCATGCAATTAATGCCTCTGAAAACCCGTCTGAGGGTCAGCTACAGGTCTGTCCTGACCCTACAGTACACAACAACATTTAGTGTTCATACAACACTAATAGTTTCAATTATTACTTAGTAACATACTCACCCAAGCGTCCCTTTCCCTGACATAGGGGGGCTGGGGGGTTTCTGAGTTGGAGGTGTTGTACGTGGCAGCCCACCCATCTTCATATTCTGCGTACTCACCTAAAAAATTTTGAGGAAACTTCAACTTGTATCCAATAAAAGCATGTGGCACTTTGGGGAAATAATGCTATGCTATTTAACAAAAAGGAGGGGGAGGCTTAACTAGGAAAAATATTTGAGGCCATGCATTTTGTATGCAATGTCTACTCTACTATTATTCTACAGTTGTACTCAAAGGACTCTTCCTAACATGAGATTTCCCAATGATTATAAACTTGTATACAAAAACTTTATTTGCCATTAGGCCATCACACCAACAGATCACTGGTTAGACAATTTGATGTTATATTCAATTAAAATTCTGTAAGACAACTTTAATAAAGAATAACAATCAGAAGCAACATTACAACTCCTTAATTTTTAGGCAGCCTTCTTTAAATAGCATGTACTAAATATAAAACAAATGTTTTCCAAATGAAAATATGCAACTATGCATATGTCTCACTAGAGGATTTAAAATAAAGTTGTGGCATAGTAGGGAGCTGCACTGCTAACTCAAAGGTGCACAACTCTAGGGGTTCAAATACACCAGCAGTTCCACAGAAGAAAAATGGGAAATCTGTGCAATTTACAGCCTTCAAAAACCCACTGAAAGGTCAGCTATGAGTCAGTTCTGGCTCAATAGCAATGAGTTCCCATTTTTTAGATGAGTTTTAATATGATATAGAGAGACGTTTTCGTGTTCTTCAAAATTCTATGTAAGCTTTGAATGTTCTCTAATGAAGGAATCACCTACCTGAAAACTGCCAGAAGCTCAAAGTATGTTCTTAAACATCTGAACCAGAAAGTTAGGGCTGAGCTGGCCCATCCAACTCTACACAGCACAGGTGTCAATGACATTATTCTAGTTCAAGTGGAAACTAGACACCATCAGGCTCAAGCTGAAGGTTAATTTAGGCATGAAAGAGGTATTACATATTTCTATGTCTGAGCTGAGCCATTGATACTACATATTTCTATACCTGAGCTGAGTAAATGAAAAAAAAAAAAAAATAAGATAATCTGGATAACGAGTGCCCTTAAAGTACTTAACAAGTCAAGTCCTAGAAATCTGGATCTCTTAAGCTAAAAGAAATCATTTTTATCAGTTACATGCAATTTAAAATTGTATGAGACTACCAACTGGTAGATTAATGGCTTAGCAGGAAAAAATTGTGCTGCCAAACCAAAGGCTATGCAATTTACTGCCTCTGAAAACCCAGTGGAGGGTCAGCTATGAATTGGTTCCGACTAGCTGGTACGCAACAACAACATCATAAAGGCTTAAACCTGATGCTATTTCTAAGCTCCATGAAATGTCTCACATATTCTAATTATAGTTTAAAAATGAAAGTGGAAGATATCAACTACTGAAATTAGACTATACTATCATTTCAAAATAAGAATTTTAAGAAATCAGGCCATAATCATGTATACCATATAACTCTGGCTTGGGTAGACTTTTAAAATATTCCAAAATTCTGATGGCTAAACATGAAAGAACTATAAACTCCTTCAAATGAATAGCCCAGTGAACAAGTTGTGTGTGATGTTAAACCAATCTTCAATGACAAATGACACTTTTGAAATGTCACTAGTTTTAAAGTGAAGCATTTATCTATAATCTTTTTGTTACAGCTTTTAAACAATGAACACAAAACAAACCAATTATTAAGAAAGAAGAAAGTTGAAGTTATCTTTAGGCTCTCCCTCATTAGAGTACAGGCAGTATCCGAATTATGAACATATTCCATTCCTGTCTGTAAGTCTAATGTGCACATAAATCAGAACAGTTAGGTATGGTTTCTAATGTCAATCAGATGTTCAGTCTTAGTTCAGAGTGAACTTTTCAACACACATAAAAAATTTAAGAAACACATCTAGATACTCCCAGACATCTTTAACAAAGTAATACAGTAACAACGTTTTCATGTGCACCACAAAGTAGCACTCATCTGTTATTTCAAACCACAGAATAGAATCTGAATTTTAATATAATGGGCTTTGCAGAGGCTGGTTCATAACTACAGGCTGTTTGAAAATCACCCTTTCATAATTCAGGGACTGCCCATATACTACCATCTCTTAAAAAGGAAAATGCCAAAAGTTTAAAAACCAATCCACATTTGGGAAAATTTTCAAGGCTAATATGACAAATAACCAATAACTTCTAAAATGGTAAATCTTAATTTATTAAACGTGAAGATTTTTTTAAAGCATTAACCAAAGTCCTTTAAGCTCAACCTTAAAAAACATAAAAATCAAAGTTACTTTACATGGTAAGGGAAAAGTAGGTAAACCAAACACTAATAAACTACATCAATTTTCTAGAAACAGGAAGGAAAGGAACAGGGATAGAAAAAGAGTAAACAATCATTTTATTCTATACATGGATTAGCTGAATACTCTGAAACAAAATTCCAATTGTGATTTGAGGTTTTTGTATATAAGGTGTTTTTATTTAAATTGCAGTATCTTTTGTGACTCTTTCAATCCTACCCTCAATATAAATAATATATAAATAAAATCTGGTGAAATTTAAGTAAAATGTGAGACATTTTATGTTCTATAAAATCATCAAATGATTAGGTCAATATGATTAATGTGGTTAATAATATAATTCATTTAAGAAGTCTCTATAGCTCTGGTGGCCTAGTGATAAAAAAGCTATGCTGCAATCCCAGAGGCTTGCAGTTTGAATCCACCAGCTCCACCTCAGGAAAAAGATGGACAATCTCCTTTTCTGCAACTTACTGTCTCTGAAAATCCAATAGAGGTCAGCTATGACCAGTTCCAACCCGATGATATTTAACAACAACAACAACATACTATCTCTTACTACTTAATATCACTAATCAACAACAATCCCATTTTTATATGACCACTACCCGTCCGTATACTGTAGTATGGGACCTAATATGCTACTGTGATGCTGGAAGGAAAACCATCAGTATTTCAAGTAACAGCAGGCTCACCCGTGGAGAAGACATTTCAGGAGAATTTCTAGAATAAAACAGACTAGGAAGAAATATCTTGGAATTTACTCTTAAAATTAGCCAGTGAGATTTTTCTGGATCACAACAGTGCATAGTCCAACATACTTGCTTTAGACACTTCACGAGGAAGAATCATTTACAAGAGATGGACATCACATTTGGTGAAGAAAAGGATAGGGAGGATGACGGAAGTTCTTTTATGTGAAGCAAGGGCTTGACAGTCAAAATAATGCTTATTATAAATCTCGGTGTTTTCTGGGATCCTCTCTCTGAGTGTCAGCATTATTTATAAAGCCTCCCTTGTCAGGTATTTCCAGCCCACAGAAGAAATAACTTCTGCTTCTAACAAGTATCTTATTGATAGATGATTTGCTGAGGTAACCATAGCTGGTAGCTACAGGGCAGATGTAATGCCATCTATATATCCACAATTTATCAACTACCTCCTAGAATATTAGTATAAAAGGAAGTATGGGAACTAGGGAAAACAAAGGGCTACAAAAGAATTTAAGCTTTTAAAGAGAATATTATAGTATGGCATATTATAGTTTGGAATAAGTCAAATTCATGTTAAAAATAAAATGTCTGAAAATTTTATAGAGAATTACATGCCTCCCCCTAAAATAAGTGTAAAGGAAAAAGTTAGAGAAGGTTTCACAGGTGAAAATCTGAGCTAGACTATTAAAAACTTACACAGAGTTAACTATACCAAGAAGAGAAGGAGGAGTATTAAGTATACATTATGGCTGTATATAGAGCAGATGGCAAGAGCAAAGCTGCCAAGCACCTCTGTCTTAGTATTCTCCCATCATATAGTATCATGTCCCATTAGTCCTACTCAATGCATAATTCTTTGGCCTCATCGAAGTCTCTGTCCTCCTTAAATTTTATATACCTCTCCTCTTGAGAAGATATATCTCCCCTACTTCAATTTTTGTATTTCTTTTACAAGGGCTGATAAGAAAAAAAAATTATAAGATTTTCTAAAAGAAATTAAAATTGAAGCCAGGAATCTTAGCATGAATTCAGGACCGATGTAAAAACTTTATAAGAGTTTAAGAGACAAGAAATAAACTGGAAGAAGAAAGGGAAGTAAAGAAAAAGTAGAAGAAAATAACAGATGAAGAGGGACATATATTGATGATTTTAAAACTATTTTGACAGCTGGTTTTTGCCAAAATAGGCAAAAGTAGATGGATGGGTCCCTGAAGAGTTGGTATTATAATTTTTCTTCCAAGTATTGTGTCAAAGGAATAATTAAAAGTGAATCATTTTCTTCATGGAAATTAAGAATATAAGAGACAATTTATCATAATTCTGTAGGAAATTATAAACACTGTTAAAGATAGCATTCAATGAGTTAGCCCATTTTAATAGGGAATTAAATAATAAATTTTTAAAATTATAAGCAAAATATTTAAAATATTCTTAACTTGCTAACTGGAAATTCAGTAATAATTGTTCATTATTTTTACTCAGAAACTACATGAACAACATTCAATTGAAAGAAATAGAACAGTTCTAGAAGTCTGTTACTTATTAAACTTGTGTATACTTATTTACAGAATGCTGAAATTTAAGCTATACTACAAACAAGTTTACTGTTTTCAACTCAAAAATCAATGCATAAACTGTCTAAGTTCTACTAGATACTCATTTTCTTCAACTCATGCTGTGATTCTGGACTCTCTTAGCTTCAGAATCTGTTCCTCTAACTAAGGCAAAACAGTCTAAACTTTACAGGGAAAGGGATTGCATCTATTTCTATGTTTCCTTAGTCTTTCTTATCACTTTGTAGGTAACACATCCATAGCCAAAACTTAAATACAATCTTTAGACGGAAAAAGCCAAAGCACTCTATTTTTTATCTCATGGCTCTGCGTGGTCAAGTTTCACCAAGATTCAGAGCTTGGCACCAACACTTCAGTTAAATAACACAAAGAATACATCTGCCTGAGCTCAACCTAGTCAAATCTCTCTACTAAAACCCTGATCAACTTTCTGTGGCCATAGTTCATTAGCTAGTTATTAACTGACTTGTATCCTCCTGAAAGATACGTTGTAATCTTAACATCTGATATCTACTAACAAGACTTTTAAAAACTTTACCAACTAAAATAATGGCCTTTTAAAGACAGTATGTCCTACTCTCAATGAGATGGACACAGTCATTGAAACAATGACCTTGAGCATGATGAAGATGGGGCAAGATAGGGCAATATTTTGATAGTTCATAGGATCACTGTGAGTCATTGTTAAAATGATGGCATCTAATAATTCCCATTTGCACAGTTTCTTATGAAAGAGGAGAACATACATAGAGGGTCAGAGATGGAAGACGTCATTTGAAGGAACTTCTACAAGCCAAGGAAACTACAGCCACATAAAGCTAATAGAGAGGTCTCTGTCAGAGCCCTCGGAATCAACACAGCTAATACTCAGGTTTGAGCTAAAAGACACCACAATTCTAAAAAGAAATCTTTTTTATATACTTTGTAATATTTTGTTAGAACCATAGGAAAAAGAAGAGATTCTGTGTGGATAAAAATTCAGATCTCAGACATCCTATCTTCTAACTTTCTATGCTAGAAACTTGCAAATAATAGATGTTAAAATTGTTAAAAATATATATATATAAATATTTAAATCACAAAGTTTGGATAAGAAAAAAGAACATATATTAAAAGGGATGAATAAAAACTTACTAAGATACTATTTGACAGGTTTTTTAAATACAGATGAAACTTCTTTTGCTATTAAATCTACAAAATAATAAAACATTACCCAAACAAATCCCAAAGAGAAATATTACCTAATTCTTAATTTGTATTTTGTTAAACACAAACGACTGATGTTTCCCATATAATATTCATCTAAAAAGTTTTAAATCATTTAGATTTAAAAATATATTTTACATAGTTTTTTCCAAAAAACATTCTTTGTGATACTGCAATTTAAAAAAAATAATAAAGTATTTTCTGCTTCTCAATTACTTTACATTCACCCAAAGTCAAGTAATTATGACATACTAATCACAAGGTGTATAATAAAGTGCACCATTTATAGAATAAAAAGGCTATTACACAAGGGGAAGAGTTAAATGAAGCACATTAGTTGGTCCTCCAAACTATAACAAAATTTCTACATTTACAAAAAAATCCAACTAATTTTACTTCATAGTAACATTTTTATGACACAGTAACTTGAATTTCCATTTCACAAAACATACCAATATTACAAAATTACCATTCATTCAATGTATTTACTGAGTGCCTAATGTGTGCCAGGCACTCATCTAACACAAAGATAGATCAGTGAACAAAACAGACAAAAATAACCATCCTTGGGGAACATGAAGAAACACCATAAAATTGCATGGCAAAAATAAATAAATAAATAAATAAATTAGAAGAGAAATTACACATCGATGTTAAAAGGCCAAGTGCCAAACATATCTTGACTCCCCATATGTAATATTCTACAAAAGAACAAAGAATGGAAATCCAGCCCTGGAATCTCTTACCTTAAATCTAAGCAACCACTTAATGCATAAATGGAGCAAATAAAAGGATAAGGAAAAAAAGCATTGAAAGGTTAGTTGAAACTTCAGGATGTGGAGAGAAAAGAAAAAAACAAAAATTAAGTTAAGCATTTAGCATTAACAAAATAATGTTTCAGTAGATCATAGAAAGAGTGGTTAAAGCAGAATGTGTCATGAACAGGAGTTTGTTGTTTGGAGTTTCTTTTTTATAAAATTACTTAAGACATAATTTTATTTAAAAAAACAAAACAGTTAATTTTATTAAAAACTTCTACAATTAGTGACCCTTAAACACTGAAAGTCCAAAAATGAAAGGAAATAGTTTCATAGTATTGAATAACATTTTACTTCGAGGATTTAAGTAAGAATTGGGGAAGGGTTTTATCTTTTTATTATATACGTAGACAAGTACAAATACATTTTATATGCTAAGTGCTTTTCTGGCATTATATTCAGAAAGCATCCTAAGTAATCTGTAAGCAGCTGTATGCTTTGAATAAATCTGAAAAGATTTTCCCAGGATAGAATAAATTGCATTGATTAATTATCTACCCAATTAAATTACACATCCTATTTTAACATGCTCTAATTAGTATAGCAATCTAAATCCATGTAGGTATCAATTAAGTCTCAAATTCCAAATAGTGCTTGCACTGTACATTTTACCAGTATCTACATTTAAACTCAAATTTCAAGTGACTTGTAGTCAAAATAGTGTAATATGCATCAATCAGTAGTATTTATAAATATTTACTATAAAAATATTAATTATAATATTCTTATATCAGAGTATCTGTTGAGTGGACTGCACAGTATGTTAAATTTCACCTATAGATGTATATACATACATATACATACTTATTTAAAGTCATACTTGATAAATTATATTCCAAATTACTGATCAGATGTAAATTTTAAGTATCTCAATACTTAGCTGAAACTCTAAATAGCTTCTTAAGTGTAGAAAACAATTTATAATTAAATTTATATGCTTTCAGTCTTGATTATGGTACTTTACAAACATACTAGGCACTCAAATACTTTTTAAAAGTCAAAATATGTATATACAGTCAAATGCAGAATTTGACTCAAATATTTTATCTACACTATTCTTACTCCAAAAACTTGAAAAAATTTTTTAAAAATTTCAAAGTACCTGTTTATTTATATGTTGTTTCTAAAAGCTAAAGTAAAAAATCTCAAAAATTTGAGATAAGGTGAATTAAAAACATATCAAATATTAATCAGTTCTATTTAATTAAAAAATTAAAGCATCATACATATTTACTAGACCTAGATGAATTATAACTGATTAAGCAAATGCAATGCATTCAAAGACTATTTTTTAATTTAAAACTTGAGAACACAGCACTAAGAAAAAGTAAAGGGAATAAAATAACACAGTAGCAAGGAATCTTCAGAGCCACAAATGAGGTAACTTGGTCTTCAAAGAAAGGAAAGATAAAAGCTTCATTTTCTAAAAAGTTAGTTCCATTATGAGTTACTGTTTCTTAAAAGCTTAAGAAAAAGTATACCTACCTTTACTCCATGGCCAATATCATCTAGAATTGTATAATCAATAGGTTTTCTAATATAACGAACTGGTCGTTCAAGGTTGGCTGGGGCAATAATTTTGTGTGTTCTTGAAGTATTTTTATTGGTAGTCAAAATACCAATTTCTCTTCTTGCAACTTTTTCTTTATGAATGTCAACAGTCTGCAAAACAATATAAACAATACAAAAATGTATAGCTCTAACATAAAAAATGAGCAGATATTTAACATTTTAATCCTCATCAACTTCAAACTGCCAAAATTTTCTTCATCAGACAACTTGTCCATTTTGAAGTTAAACTAGAGGTTGGCAAACCATGACTCAAAGGTCAAATCTGGCCACTTGCCAATATTTTATTTTTAAATAGACCTTATTTTACAGGGAAATTTTAAGTTTACATAAAAATAGAAAGTACAAAAGATTCCACGTTTTACTCTGCACTGCACAGCTTTTCCTATTAACATCCTGCATTCTAATATTTGTTGCAACTGATGAACCGATGCTAATACACTATTAAGTTCACAGTTGATATTAAAACCACTTGCCATCAAATAAGTGACTCTAATCCATGTTAGGATAAATTGTGTGCCATAAAGTTCAGTAGTTGGTTTTTTGATAGTGACTGCAAGAGCTTTCTTCTGAGACATCTCTGCTGGAGTAAAATTGCCAACATGCATCAACCATCTCCACCTGATTATTAACTGCCATCGGGTTGGTTTAAACTCATGATGAGTCTGAGTGCAGTTTAGGGCTTCCTGCTCCATAGTTTTAATGGCTGTGATCTTTGGAAGCAGATCACCAGGCCTGTCTTCTGAGGAACCTTTCGTGTTCTCGATTTGTATTGTACTGTTCTACAGAGACAAATAATGTGTCCAGAATTTGAGTTTCATACAGAATAAGTTCACTGCCCTAAATATAAATAAATGACCTCTGGAAGTTTAGCAGTAGAAGTCTCACCTTTCCTGTGGGAAACTTGGGTTCAAATTATAACCAATAAATTTCAAGTACCTCTAGTATGTTATGAAGTTTAATAGGTTTCAGCAAAGCTTCCAGACTTAAGACAGACTATGAACATTGATGATTTTTTTTAACTGATGTGGCACCTTTATTGAAAACCAATTGACCATTTAAATATAGGTGTATTTTGGACCTTGTCTTCTGGTACACTGATCTATTTTTCTAAATGCTGTACTTCTGGAAATCAGTTCATGGAACAATCCATAACCAATCACAAGAATGGTATAGGACAAGACAATGTGCTGTTCTCTTCTCCATGTGGCCAATTTGATGGGAGCAAACAATAATAGTAGCAACAACAAAAATACACTTATGATTCACCTTAACCGCCTTCACCTCCCTGAGCCCCAGAAAACCACTCCTTTTTTCATTAAGTTTATAGATATGCTTTGTCCAAAATATCACAGTATGGGAATGATACAGTTTCCTCAAAATGACTTTTTTAAATTACTTTGTGTGTGTGTGCGTGTAAATTTACAAATCATATTGCTTTTTGATTCATTCATACATTTTGTTTTCTAACATTAATCAAAATGTGATCTCTTTATTCTTTAGTCTTGCTTAATACTCCACTGCATGACTGTACCGTTAATTTCTTTAGCCATTCAACTGTTGGACACTTTGGTTGCTTCCCTCTTAATATTTTAAATAATGCTGCAGTAAACATGGGTGTACATGTATCAGTTTCTGTTGTAGCTCTTACTTGTTTAGGATATATACCTAGAAAGAGATTGCTAAATCAAATGGTTATTTCTATTCCTAACTTTCTTCTAAGAAAGGGTTAAGTTGGCTTATTTTATTAGCAATATACATTTAGGATTCACCCATATCTTTTAGTGGCTTAATAGTTCATTTCTCTCTATTGCTAGATAAGACACCATTGAATGTGTACCACTATTTATTCTCTATGACAGGTACCCTGGTTGCTTCTAACTTTTGGTAATTATGAATTAGTTCCTGTAAATATTAATGTTTAGGTTTTTATGTGAAGTTTCAGCTTATTTGGGTAAATACTTAAACATAACTGCTTTTGAGTGACTGCTAAATCACAGGGGAGCCTATATTCTTAACAACTGTCAGCTGTCTTCCTAGGTGGCAGTATTATTTCTGCCCCAGTAAGGAACCAGTTGCCTCCTCCTTACTAGCATCTTTCGTCATCAGTGCTTTGGATTTTAGTCATTCTAATAGGTCTGGAATTGTTCTTTATTATCTAAAGATCTCTTAACTGTTTTGAGTTCTAACCCTCTAGTGCTATATAAACATTTTTTCATACACTTATAGTTGCCATGTGTATATCTTTCCTGATGAAGTTTCTCTTCAAATATTTTTGCCAATTTAATAAAAGATTTGTAGTTTTGTTATTGAGAATTTTAAGAGTTTGCTGTGTTCTTTATCAGTTTTGCATTTTCTCCTAGTCTGTGAGTTGTCTTTTCAATCTCAAAAAAAATAGAGAAGTTTTTCATTTCAATTTTGTGGGTTTCGATTGTTTGAATATAAAAAATCATCAATTCTGAAGTCACTTAGATTTGTCTATGTTTTTGTCTGCGGGGGCTCTGCTGGCCTACTGGTAAGAAGCAGTGTTGCAATCCCGAAGGCATACACTTTGAACCCACCAGCTAGCTACTCCACAGGAGAAAAATGGACAATCTCCTCACATGCGATTTACAGCCTCTGAAAACCCACTGGAGGTCAGGTACAGTTGTTTCATGTACAGGTTGTTTCTAACATGACAGCACTCAACAACAACATTATCTAGAAGCAGCATGGTTTTGCATCTTATATTTAGACCTAAAGTCCCTATTAGGCAGCTCTGTGGGCATGTCTGTAGTGAGTTTGACAGGTAAGCCCAAAGATTTGACCTCCAGCAGTTAGAATCAGCACCAAGGGAGAAAAATGGGCCATCTACTCGTTTCATGATTTACAGCCGTACAGACCAGACTAACTCATCCTGACCACTCTATCTGGTCTGGGTCATGATGAGTCAGAGTAGACTCAACTGACGGTGAGTCAGCCTATTTTTAGTTACTTTGCATGAATGATCTAAGGTCTGTATCTATATTCCTTTTATTTTTACATTCAGATGCCCAGCTATTCCAGAACCATTCGCTGAAAAGATAATCTTTCTACTCAAATTGCTTTGAACTTTTGTCAAAGATCAGTTGATTATATTTGTTTGATCACTGTAGCTTTATGTTGGTGTTGTGTACCAGAGTCAGAACCAACCCATAACTCACCCTCCAGCAGGTTTTTAGAGGCAGTTAATCACACAGGAGGAGATTGCCTTTCCTTCTCTCATGGAGCAGCTAGCTGGTGGCCCTGAACCATATGCCTTTGGGATTGTAGCACAGCTTCTTGCCACTAGGCTACAAAAGCTAATTTTTTTTTTAAATGCAAACATGTACTGTCGAATTGGATCTGACTGGCACAGGATGGTATTGTCCTTCCTTCACCGGTGGAGCATCTAGTGGATTCGAACAACGTGCATTCAGGACTGCAGTGCAGCTTCTTGCCACTAGGCCACCAGAGCTCCCTTAAAGCTCTCTGAAGTTGGTAACATTGATACTACAACTCTCACCTTCTTCAGTATTGTGTTAGCTATTCTGGGCCTTTTGACTTCCTAAACAGAAAACAGTATCACTTCGTCAAAATAACTTGCTGAAATTTTTATTTGCATTACACTGAATCTATCAAGTTGGGAAGAAGTAACATTTTAAGAACATGATGTATCATCTTATCTATGAGTATGGAGTAGTATTCTACTTAAAAAAAAAACCTTTTATACTTTTCTTAGATACCTGTTGTACATCTTTTGTTAAATTTATACGTAAATATTTTTTTCTTTTTTCAGTACTAAATGGTGCTGTGCTTTTAATTGCAAATTCTAACTGTCTATTTCTGATCCATCTGTTTTTTTCCACACCTCACAAGCTGAACAGTGTTACAATTTTCAATGGTTGGGGGGGGGGATGTTATGACATGAAATTCAAATTGCGGCACTATCAATTTCTTGCTAGAACACAGGCACACTCACATCCTTAAATGTTGTCCAGGGTTTATTTTCAGGCTGTGATGGAAGCGATAGAGACTTTAAAGTCTGAAAGCCTAGAATATCTATTAGCTTATCCTTTACGAACCCTCAAAATAGTCTGTCTACCCTTGAGGAAAACAAACTCATTTTTTACTGTCCACTAGAATTCAGCCTGATAAAATGATCAAGAAAGTCCCAGTGATTAATCTGGCTACATTTTAAAATAATCTGCAACCTAGCGGTATTTAAAATACCCGTGATATTAAAAAAAAATGACAGGGCTGAAACCAAAATTATCATGTTAAAATTAATTTTTTCAAGAAAAACATGTTTACTGGGAATAAGTGCTTTTATTTATCTTTATTAAATATTCAAAATATAAATCAGTGGAGAATAGCAAAATGTTTATACTTACAGTTTTCTACTTGCTGATGGCACACTAAATTTCTCCACAAACACAGGAGTTAATGCAAGCATTTTTTTTTAAAAAAGTACAGCTTGCATCTTAGTGGGATGTAACCAGCAATTTTAAATGAAATAAAATAAAAACACTAGACAGCATACACATAAAGAAGCACTATTACTTAAAATATTTGTTAGTGATATGTATATAGATTAATACAAACTGTGTATTGGATGTGATACAAACTGACTTTTTGTTGTTGTCTACTGTGAATTTCAGCCAAAAAAGTTTGAAAAGCACCAAACTGGATTCCTCTCTTTTTTTTTTTTTTTTTTTAGGATTTCAGGAATTGTCTTTAATAAGTCTTCTTGGAACATGAACATATCTATCAACAGTTCTGACTTATGGGATTCCTCTCTTAATTATCATCTCATTCCACCCCTCAAGCAGCAACAGACTTTTATGCTAATTCCTTACCAGTCTTACATATCAACATTCTGTTTCTAAAAAGAGAACCAGATAGTAAGAAAAAAAAGGAAAGTTACCTACAGGAAAATTGTCTTCTACACTGCCTAACGTCACACAGGAAACCATAAAGAATTCAAAGCCTTCTATTTTTTATATTTTGGGTTTTTTACAATTAAATCAACAAATCTAAATCCATAACCATCAAATTATTGCACTCAGAGTGTGGTATACTGGGTTTATTGTTTTTTCTTTTATTGTTATTGCCTTTCTTATGCCATTGCCTTTTAACATATTGCTGTGTGAGAATGTGTAAATAAGAGTTTGAAGATTAGTAATAATGGGACTAGTTAGATCTTGCCAACCTGACAAGTTTAAATTGAACAGATTTAGTGGCATAAGATAGGGATTTTGCCACCAGCAAGAAAAAAAGCAGCACAGAATGCAGTGAATATCCCTTGGGGCCACAGATTCTTGGGGTAGTCTCACTGACACCCAAACAAAAGCAGTTAGCAGCAGTAAAGATGCAGAGACAGACCTAACAGAGATTAACCTGGGACTGTTACTCCACTGCGGTGACAGAACTTTGAAAAACGGCTTTTCTATCCATTGCATTAACCCCCGCTGGGGACATGGTCTCCAACTACCTTAACTGCGAACACATGGTCTTATAAATCATCAACAGCTGTGGGACTAATACAAGAGTATTTTCCACACTTTGGAGAGACTGTGGCAAGGTATAGCCTGATAGAACCCTGGAGATGGAGCCAAGTTAAAGGTTTTGCTTCTGGATGACTAAATGAAAAGCTGACTTGTGAATGTTATAAGACAAAGGTTTCTAGACAACTGAGGAAAACTAGGGTTTTATTTGTGCTGAACTGAGCCTAGACTTTCACTTGTTGACTGAGAAGCTGTCTGAACTGAGGTAATTGTGTCTTACTGTTAATCTAGCTTCAGGCTCCTATTTACTAAACCTGGACTTTTACTACATGTTATCCTTTGCCTTCTCTACCCCTCAACCTATTTCCCTAATAAACTCCACAGCTGTGAGCAAAATCTGAGTCAATTTTCAACAAACACTGGACCAAATGAGGATGATTCATAGAAATAGGGATAGGAGTATAGGGTAGTGGCATTGTCTGACCATGTGGCTATCTGTTTGGTAGTATGATACTGGGATACTAATGGGGATAGTCCACCTTTATGGAGCAGGCAGAAGTTAGTATCAGCTTTCCCCACTGCTCCTTATATACCCACAAAGTCAGATTCTACAGTCAGACTAAAGAGCTTTATAACACTGACCTAAAGCCTGAAGGCCAACAGGTCTTCGAGCACACTTGAGAAGTTGTCAGGACTAAAGAACTACATCTTGTTTTGAATTTGAATAACCTGTTAAATATTAGGATCATTATATGAGTTCTGTATAGCCACTTCAATGGATTCTCAGTCCCAGTAGTGGAGCAGTTAAAGTCCTGGAGAGCCAGTTTGTGTTAAATATGACAGAAGTAGATGGAAGCGCATGGGCAGCATTGTTCAACTTCAGAGGAATCAATTTTATACTGTCGATGTTGTGTATGGGGTCTGTTTCCCATTGTGGAGTTAGTGGCGGTCAGATGCAACTCCAGTTATACTCTTTTTGCATAGAGTACCCCTATTAGAAAGAGAGGGAATTCTATTGGCTTAGTAGTAAGGAACTGCTAAGTTCCAAAGGTTAAGTGGTTCAAATCCACCAGCTTCCCCAAGGAAGAAAGTTGGGCACTCTACCCTTGAGACTTACTGCCTCTGAAAACCCACTAGAGTTTTCAGTTTCAACTTAATAGTACACAACATTATTAGAAAGAGTACAATTGTCTCACAGGATTTCCAAGGAGATAATCTCACTGTAAACACACTGCCACAACTTTTCCTAGGAGGTTGTTGGTGGAGGCAAAGCATAAACCTTTCAGTTAGCAGTTGAACACTTAATCAATGTGCTGTCAAGAGTTCCTTTTAATCTAAAACTAAGAAATCATTAAGACAACAGAATATATAAGCCAAAAACTAAGAATTAAGTCTTTTTCTTTTTTTTCAAATGATTGTTGTGGTGGTTGTTTTATGCTGTCAAGCCAGAATCAACACAGAGGTGACCCTCCCGCAGGCCCTCCAAGGCAGCAAACTCCACAAGAGGAGACTGTCCTTCATCCTCCATGGAGTAGCTGGTGAATCCAAATCATGCCCCTTCCTCAACCCACCCCTCGGACTGCAGCACAGCTCCACGCAACCAGGCCACCAGAGTTCTCAATTTACTTCATTTTTAATTTCAGAGTAAAGAAAAATAATCACATCCTCAGTTGTTAATGAGTCTTCATGAATAATTAAAAATACAGGCTACAAAGATTATTTCATACTTAAGATCAAGAGTATTCTAAAATAAAGAAAAAATATATGACACTTGGAATTTTTTTAATCTTTTTCAGATCAGTAACAAAACTTGGTAGAGAATATAGTTCTCCTTGGACACTTTAACCATCCTTAGTTTTCAGAAATAGACTTATTCAAACATGAAATGAAAAGAGTGAAAAACTGATCAAATATAACTCTAAACTCAAAACTCATTTTTGTCAACTCTGAACTGTCAAGTTAGAACCACAAATGATCCTCCACTTGGTTTCCTAGGCTGTAAATGGTCTCCAGTGTAACAGCAGGTGGGTATGAAGTACCAAAGGGGTATGGCCCATGAGTTAGGAGTGCAAGTCCCAACAGTCTATACCACCAAAGCTCATTTGCAGAAGTCTAAGCTTACAGCAAAATGCAATTCCAAATCAATGTCAATTCTTCATAACAGAAATATTAACGAATCTCTATAGAATGAAAAGGAGAAAACTTATTTAGTTGCACTAATAGACAGTAAAAAATTTGATCACATTTATACTTAAATTATTTTTTAAAACCTGAGATTTCTTTTTAAAGCACTGGAATAAGAAAACTTGTTCTTTTGATTTCACAAGAGTTAATGATGTGATCTGTAGATTTGGGAGCATTTACATATTACCTCTATGTTCTCTCTACATAAATAAACATGCAGTTTATACTGATCATTACAGAATGGACAAAAGGAAAATTAACAAAGCAAAGGGAAAAAAACGATAACTGTCTAAACAGGAAACTGTTGCTATAAAAGAGAATAAAATTTTTTTAAAAAGATAATAAAATTTTACTTCAAGGTTACTGGGAGAAAAGGTCAAGTCTAAAATACATGAGTTACAAGGAAATATATACTTTCTTCATAAGGAAAATAAGTTCTCTACTCTCAAAAAGTAATTCATTGAAGAAATTATGGGAAAAGGAATGTTCTTCGCTTCTTAATTTTTACAAAAAATTGGTATTTTAAAACAATTTTTTTTCAATTTACAGAATTTAAAATGTTTCCTTTTTTAAAAAAAACCAGAATACATAACCTCTGTACAAAGAAAAAAAATAAAAAGTCTGGGTGATCCTATTTGATCATACTACATAATTTAGAATGTAATCATGTCATTGGCTAAAAGTTATTTTCTAATTTATACTCATTCCTTTGATAGCATTAATTTGTGAACTAAAGTTTCTTATTTAGTTCAGCTGCATTTATGGCACAAGACTCTCATTTTCAAAACTGTGGCACCCATTTTCCTTAAGTGTAACACAGCAGCAATTTTATTTTTTTAAAAGGTTAACAATTAGAACAGGATGGTTTAGCTATATTCTCTACTTTTATACTTACTAGTTAGAATAGTTACAGAAAGTTTGATCCTTCTTTCTCCTCCACCCATATCTCAATCATAGGTTTTCTTTCACCTTATTCCTGATCTTGTTGTTTGGGGAAGTGTGGGAGTTTGAGAAAGGTGCTCATGTGTTTTAGATGGGACTAAGTGAGTATAGAGGCAATTATGAGACAAAATAATCTGGGGTATATTACACTGCCCTACAAATTTAGTTATATGATAAATAACACCTATCAAAAACCTATAAAAGAGGAGACATCCTAGGCGAGCTCTGGGGGCCCAGTGGCAAGAAGTTGCAGTGCAATCTCAGAGGTACACAATTCAAATCCACCAGATGCTCTGCTGAAGAAGGAGGAACAATCTCCTCCTGTATCAGTCAGATCTGATTTGACGCTACACACAAAAAATAATGACATAAAATAGTTTTTATTAAAAAAAAAAGAGGAGACATCCTAACAGCGCCCTGACAATATCAGCCTGTAACAGCTGTACTGTAAGAAAGCCACTTTTCCCAACTGTGAGGTAATGGTCATTGTCTGGGTATTTAAGGTTCAACTCCAATCTTGTGGTTACTGGTAAACAGGGACGTTAAACTGAACAGGCATCAATAAATTAAAAAATGGAAAATAGGGTTTAAAAGCAATTTATGTTCAGGGGAATTTGGTTCTAAATACTCTGTTCAAAGGGATTACTGATAAAGGGTCTTGGCCTGTCCCTAGCCACCTGATGGCTTTTCACCTTTAGCCCAAGAGTGGTTTCAACCAGAGTGCAACCCCTGTAGAGTTGGTGATTGTTTGGGAAGTCTTGGTAGTTAAACACAGGTTGTAAATATATTGAATTATGAAAACTTGTGTTTATGAAATTTTTTTCCCTTTTTTTTATTTAATATTTTTTTTATTGGGAAAAACATATTGGGGGTACAAGGAGGTGAGGGTTGGGGGCAGAAGGGTGAGGATGGGCCAGGATGCAGTTGCAGAGCTGCACAGTTTGGTCGGTGGGGGGAGCAGGTGAAGGAAATGATGAGGGTCCAGTGGGGACCAGATGCTACAGAGGAATGACAAGCATTTTCCAAAAGTAATTAAACCAACTGACTTATTGAATTGGGAATTGGATGTGTTTATGAAATTTTATGTTGGGTTAAAAATAATTTTTAAGGGGAGCTCTGGTGACCTAATGGCAAGAAGCTGCACTACAAGCCCAGAGGCGCACGGTTCAAATACACCAGATGCTCTGCCGGGAAAGGAGGGACAATTTCCTTCTGTACCAGTCAGATCCGATTTAACAGTACACACACAAAAAATTAATAAAATAAAAATTTAAAAAAATAATTGTTTCAAATAGTAATTTTTAAAAGCATTCTCAAGAGAGTCAAAAGCATTTAATTTGTCAGTATGTTTCTAAGGTGTTCCAATGATACAGTACATTATGTGTTGTACAACTAACTGAAAGGAGGAAAGTTCTAATCGACCATCCATTCTGATAGAGAAAATCAGACTTGTCAAAGTCTGACAGTCTCAGAAACCTGACAGAGGGTCACTATGACTTGGAATCCACAATGACAGTGAGTTAATTTTTTAATAGATAATCATGTCAGTATGAACATGTTGGCCTGAATTATTCTATTTTGTGATGAGCTGTCCTGCACACTGTAGGATGTAGAAAAGCATCACTGGCTTCTACCAAGTAGAAATCTAAGCAAACCCCACACTCTCAAGTTATGACAAGCAAAAATTATCACATTGCCAAATATCCTCGCAAAGGTAAAATCACCCTAACAGAGAATCAATTATCTAAACTACTAACTTGTCCTCTCATGATCATTTAGAAGTATCAATCATTGCTGAACTTTTCACAAGCATTGACTTAGGATGACATTACCCTTGGGAAAAAAAATATATAGCTTTCAAAAAAAATCAGAATAATATATATTCTTGTCATTTCACCACTGCATAGAAGTTCCTGCAAACAAACATATCATCAGAAATTAATTTTAGGGTTTTTTGGAATTCTAATAACTTGAAGAACTAAGTAAAAATTTGGTCCAGAAGACCTACTTAATTTATCTTTTTCAAGCCTGCTTTTACGCAAAAAAAAAATCAGTGTTGTTATGTGCCATTGAGTTGGAAATTACTCACAGCTGACACTCCAGTGGTTTTCAGAGGCTATAATCGTATAGGAAGAGACTGCTCATCTTCCCCCTGCAGAGCAGGTTGTGGATTTGAACAGTCATAGGGTTGACAGTGCAGCACCTTACCCACTAGGCAAAATGAGCTTCCTATGGAAAATATAAGCATGTTCAAATTGTTGTTAGATGTCATTTGGCCAACAACAACTCATAGGGACCCTTTGAACAAAAGAGAAACCACGCCCTATTTTGTACCAACCTCACAATCAATGCTCCAGCCCACTGTAGTGTTAACTGTTGTTAATCATCTCATTCACTGATCCTCCACTACTCCCAGCATGATGTCTTTTCCCAAAGACTCACTCCTACTCTAACATGCTCAACATGAGACAGTCTCTCCATGTCTACCTGTAGGAAGTACCCAGACTGCCCTTCTCCAAAACAGATTTGTTTGACAAGTCCATGTTATATTCAATACTCTTTGTTAGCACCATGATTTAAAGAGACTGATTATTCTTCCCTTTTTTTAGTTCATTTTTAAGCATACTTTGGTCTTTAAACTGACAACCTTCCCCTTTAGCCCGAGAGAAGTACTTCCCAAGAGATTTGTCCAATGCAAGAAATCTTTTGATTTCTTGACTACTGCTAAATAGGTATTGGCTGTGGATCCGAATAAAACAAAATCATGAACAACTTCAATCTCTTCTCTATCAATCATAATCTGGCTGTGAGGATTTTGGGGGTTTTTTCCATGTTGAAGTATAATCTACTTTGAAGGTCACAGTCTTGATTTTCTTCAAGAAATGTTTTGTGTCATCTTTACTTTCTGCAAACAAGATTGCATCATATCTGTATAATCCGTAAGTTGTTGATGAACCTTCCTCCAAATTTGATGCTACAGTCTTTTTTCAGATAGTACAACTTCTCAAATGATTGGATCAGAATATACAGATTCAAGATGTATCAAGATACAATTTAACTATGGTGAACACCTTTCCTAATATTAAACCATGTAGTTTCCCCTTGTTCTTCTTAAACAACTGCTACTTGGGCTATGTCTAGGTTTCCCATGAGCAGACTTAAATGTTCTCAGGTTCTGATTCTTCTCAATATTATCCATAATTCATCATGATTCAAATAGTCCAATAATTTGCATGGTCAATAAAACATAAGTAAAAATCAGTATTCTCGGTTCTCAGTCAATATCCTTTTAACAACTACGTCTCCTGAATTCAGCATGAATTTCTTAGCATTTCTTTTTCAATGCACTGTTCCACTTGTTTTTTAAGAATCTTCAACAAGCTTTTACTTAGTGGTAAGGAGCTGCACTGGCTGTGATAGTACTGATACTGGTTTTTGGGTTTGTTCTGTTTTAGTATTGATATTGTTTGATAATTTCATCAACTATTGTCAAATTAGAATGTAACAAACAACAATCTAACTCATTAAGGGGACTCTCAATTTTAAGGAATTTAGTAAAGTTCCTATTTTTTTTAATAAAAATATCACTTCTACAGTTTCCTTATATTAAAATTACAACTTTTAAGTAATCATGATTGCCTTTGCTTTCATTGTATTTGTTGATTCTATAACACTAAAAAGTATTAAGTTAAATTCTGAAAGCAATTAACACTGATGTTTGGGAAGAATTGTATTAGTTAAGGAAAGTATTTCAAACTTCTATCTGAGTTTCTAAGATTATATGACAATAAGCTTATTCTTTTAAAAAATCCCAATAATATAACTCACCTGTGGAAAGCAAAAAATGCATTTAGCTAGCAAAGAAGGAAAATCAACACTAATGCCAAGTCCACTCATAATACTGTTTGTTAACAGAACCTGCTAACCAAAAATCATACCAAGGAAGAGCACTGTAGCTAGACAGCACTTGTATATCTGTTCTCCCATAGTTCCTTATGAAAGAATTTCCCCATCCTTCTCACTGCTATTGCCAAGCTGGTCTCGCATGCTGCAAGCTCCCCACTCCCCCATGACACTTCAGCCACGCAGTGCCAATCTCAGGCTCCACTAGAACATCTCTTTATCACCGTAAGATAATTGTGCTGACTCCCAGATCCCCTGCAAGCCTGGGCCCCACTCCCACTTCTCCCTCATGGACCCAAGCACATGCTCAGGCCATAGCAGATGACAAGAAGGTACTACTATATAAAATATTTTGTTTTGAAATACCCATGCATTGTTGTTTCCCATTACCACAGGCAATTGAGAGTTGACTGTACTGGATAGCACTACCTCAGTTAGCTGCCCATCAGTATGGGAAAACATCTGCAATCAAACAGTTACAGTGGATTAACTCAACTAAATTGTGTATTTTAAAATACTTCTCATTTTATTAGTAGTAAGGTATTGTTTCAAACAAGCATTTAATTATTTAAGTAACAGATAGTTTTTTATATTATGTACCTTTCACAAAACAACGTCAATCACTAACAAACTTACTGGGTAATTGTCAGTTGTTTGTTTTTATGAAATAATGTAAAAACTATACATAAGAAATAGTTGTTATTAGGTGTCATGAACCTGATTCCATCTTGTAGCAACACTATGTACCACAGAAGGAAAGAACTGTACAGTCCAGCATCATCCTCCCAACTACTGCTACTGTTACAGGCACAATGTCAATCTCCTTGAGGGTCTTCCTTTTTTTTTTTTTCACTGATCCTATGTAGTCAACTATCTACACATGATTATAAACTGACAACCTACTGCAATATACCTTATTTTTTAAAGAGGTAAATTTTAAACATGGCTATGAATATATAATTTTTAGAGAAAATAGTATATTACAGAGTGAGTTTCTCTGATTCCTCTTAGACCTTTCACTGTTTTTTATGAAAAAGGAGCTCTGATGTTTTAATGGCAAGGAACTGCACTGCCAACCCACAGGTTGAAATCCACCAGCTGCTCCTGAGAAGAAACATGGCAATCTCATCCTGTGCAAATTAACTGTCTTTGAAAATCTGCTGAAGGATCAGCTATGGGTTAGTTTCATTACGACAATACTTCACAACTGTCCTGAAACTTGACACTTGAAAAGAATTACTTTCATCTCTGTATTACTTTATAATTATTCCTGCGTATCACCTTTACATCAGGCCTACTAATTCAGTGAGCTCCTGAAAGGGTGGGAAGAATATGAACTACATTTTTTAAGTTCTTTATATTACCTTTTGAACTCTCTTGATCAATTATTTATAAGCTATAATAAACTGAATACAGACAGTAGTGACTGTTCAAACTAGAAAGGAAAGACTGGCTTTTCTTGAGAGTGTGTGTATATGTATCTATATATAAACATATATATATACATACATATACTCAAGAAATAGACATAAAAGTATTTCTATCTTTATGTACATAAATGTAGAAAATTTTATATATGTATGTATAAATTAAATCAAATCTTTAAATAAATATAAGTATATATGCACAAATATATAGGGAGCTCTAGTGACCTCGCGGGTAAGGAGTTGCTCTGCCAATATGTAGGCAATATAAACCCACCAGTAGTCCGTGGGAAAAAGATGAGCAATCTTGACCCATGTAATCTACAGCCTCTAAACATCGGTTTGAGGGTCAGCTACAAGTCAGTTCCAACTCAATGACACATAACAACAAAACCTATCGATGTGTCTTAGGAATCTCTGAAGGCTTACTGGTAAGGAATTACACTGCCAACCCAAAGGTACACAGTTCAAATCCATCAGTTGCTCTGTGGGATAAAGATGGGAAATCAACACCTTTCTGATTTATTGCCTATCAAAAACCTACTAGAGGGGTAGCTATGAGTCAATTCCAACTCGAAGGTACAGAACAACAGCAACGTATATCTCAAAATCATCTTATATATTTGATCAAGGCTTTTTCTGAAGGAATTTGTTTGAATGATGTACTTTATAAATTATTCCCTTTTTTCTTAACTAATCAGAAATTAACACAAAATCACAAAGTAGTAATATTCACCCTAATTCATAATGCTATGTTGACTGACATTCTATGGGCATGTAATCAGAAGGAGCTACTACCTTGAACGAGCATTATGCTTGAAAAAGCAGAGAGTAAAAGGAAGGAAGACCCTCAATAAGATGAGCTGATACAATGACTACAGCAATGGGTTCTTAATGGGCAAACTGTGAAGATGGCGTAGGATAAGGCAAGGTTTCATTCTTGTGTGTGTGTGTGTGTGTGTGTGTGTGTGTATGAAAGCTAAGAATCAGAGTTAACAAGTTACAATAACAAAAATGCATGCCTGAACAAATAAAAAGTGAAATAAAACATCTGCTGTAACCATGTATTCTTGGAAAACATTTAATGCCAATTAACTCTTAATATCAATTTGAAAGAGCCCTCTCTGGTTGCATAGCACATTACATATTAGGCTGTTAATCAAAAGGTTTATAGTTTGAATCCCCAACTCATTCTAAAGGAAAAAGAGAAGTAGTATCCTCACATAAAGATTTACTGCCTTGGAACCCCAATTGAGAGTTGCTATAAATTAGAATTAACTTGACAGCAGTGGGCTTAGTTTTGGTTTTTATCAGTTTTAAGATTATACATTTCAACTGTTTTTAAAATAATAATGCTTCCAAAGAACTGACTAGATAACTGCAAGAGAGCTAGAGACAGAATTTCTTTACAATTTACCATCCATAAAATAATCTATTTCAAGAATCTATTCTAGTACTACCATGTTGTTGTTGTTGTTGTTGTTGTTATGTGCCATGGAGTCACCTGCGACTCATAGCTACCCTATGTATAACAGGCCTAAACCCTGCTCTATCCTGTGCAAATTTTATTGTCTCTGACACACCTACCCCCATTACCCCAGTCACTGAATCAATCTATCTCACTGAGGGTATAGATGTGATAATATATTGTCATTTTAACACCAAAGAGAGTCTGAGGCTTAATAATCCAAATCAATTCTATTTAGTTTTTAAAATGTTTGGTTTATATAGTTAGGAATTATTTCTATTTAGAAAGAGTACATATTTGATTAAGGTTCTCAGGAGATAAGAGATACCAATGGGGAAAGGAACAAAATATATCTAGTGTGTAATAATATTGGCCTTGATAATTTAATAATACATGGTTTTGAACAAGTGGCCACAGAGACAAAGTGTCTACATGCTCAGCAGCTAACCAAAAAGTGAACAATTAGAACTCACCACCCAGCCACTCTATAGTGGGGAAATGAGGCAATCGTTTCTACCTATATTTACAGCCTTGGAAATCCTATGTAAGACATTCTACTTTATCCTACAGTATCATTTCGAGTCAAAAGCACCTCTGTAATACTGAGTATGGCTGACCTTAAAAATCTTACTACACAATACTAACAACTTTTAACACACCTGTCATCTTAAGAGACAGGTAGACTTCTCTTTTAATCTCTTTTTTTGTGTTTCATCAAGTCATTCTCCCTAGGAAATCTCAGAATTAATATTTCTGTCCATGTTGAACAAAAATCTGGTTTCACAATAAAAGTCTTCTGGCTCCTTCTAAAATAAAAATAATAATTTTAATAATAATTCAAAGTAACCAAAACGATTTATAAACTTTCATTCAAATTATAAAGTTATATAAAATAAAGAGGCCCTTGATAACACATCTGCCCAATGCAATAATAACTCAAAGCATAATGACATTTAAGATTCAAATATTATAAAATTCTTTGTTTTCTTTCAGGAAAGACACAATTATTCTTTTAAAGTAGCAATTAGCAACCTATAACCACCCACTGGCTAAATCTGGCCCACACTCTGTTTTCATATGGCCCAGAGGAATGGGTTTATATTTTAAAAGAATTGCTAAGAACAGACAAATAAAATAAAAAGTAACAGAAGCCATCTGTGGGTCACAAAACCTACAATATTTACTAATCTTTCAGAGAAAAACAAGAATGACAAGCAGTTTTAAATTATTTGCTAAATAAACACCCTAAAAATTAGAGTATTAACTAAGTAAATAAAGATTAACACGTTTTCTTATGTTCTGCTATTACATTTTATAGAATATAAAATATTCTACTTCTTGTTGTGCCCCATCGAATCAATTATGACTCACAGCGATTCTTCAAACATCTCTGAACCTTGCTTAATACTGAACCAAGAAGCAACAAATAGCCTTCATATTCAAATGACATTCTGAACAAAAGTTCAACCCATACATGAAATATAATGGGGGGAAAAAAGTACATTCCATGAGGCAGATGCTAAAAAAGATTTTTTTAAAAGAAAAAGATTGCTTAGTCTTATTATTTCTATAAACCCTTACTATTTCTTAACCCCTTGAGCAAATATTTAAATCTATTTTAACAAATCTGAATAGCCGCTTAGAATCTCTGAATCCTCACCTCCAGGTATTGTCCAGCAAATACTCAACCCTAATAAAAAAGCTTCAACAAATTCTTTAGAGCTCTGACTCACCCCTCTTATTACTGACCTTAGTGGTTAAGAAATTGTGCTGCCAATCCAAAGGTACATAGTTCCTACCTTTTCTATGACCTCACTTACATATAAAGATAAGAAAACAATTGTGTAGAGACCACTGTTGTTGCTGTGTACCATCAGTCAGAACCAATCCATAGCTGACTTTCTGGTGGGTTTTCAGAAGCAGTTAATCTCATAGGAGGAAACTGCTCATCTTTCTCCCACGGCGCAGCTGGTGGACTCAAACCACATGTCATCGGGATTACAGTGCAGCTACTTTCCAGTAGGCCAGCAGAGCTCTCAGAGGTTAGAAAAAGTTAAGAGGAAAGGGGGGAAAGGGAGGACTAACTGTAATGGAAAAGCTGACTTGAGGAAGGATACAGTTATAAGGCCAATTACTGTAATTTCTGTCAATAATGTGAGCACCTATAAAAAGGTGAATTGGCAAAAGTTGTGTGACAAGATATATTTTTAACAGCAACAAAGAAGTAAACTGGCCAACTAATGTGTAAAGTACTTTTGATCTACCTCTTCATCTGTTGCATAGTGCCCAAGATCGTTAAAGTTTGCAGTAGCTATCCAAGACACAACAGTTTCTGTTCTCTTGGAGCAACACAGGAAGAAGAGTCAGAAACAGAAGGAAGATAAGAAATATGTGGCTAATGCTGGCGAGGTTGTGTAGAAACTGGAACTTTTTTTTCCGAAAGGAAAAAAGTGAACTGGGTGGTGGGGAAGCAGGAAGGAAAATGTGCAACAATGAATGAATGGAAATCCAAGTTCTTTATAAACTTACAATAAAATCCCAATTAAAAGAAAGAGGAAAAAAAGGAACTCATGAAATATACAAAATGGGTGACCCTGGAGGACTTTATGGTGAGTGAAATATCTCAGTCACAAATACTGCACAGTGCCACTGTTGTAAAGTGGAACTAACATTGGAGTTGGGAGAAAACTAAGAGGGGATAAATAATGTATACTGTATTGAAACAGATGAGGGAGAGAACTGTTTAGGAGGAATATACGATTAGGTATTATTGTCATGAACAAGAGTCCGGAACATGAAAGCTGTGTAGTGAACTAGACTTGGGAGGTGGAGGAGTTGCCTAACAATGAAAGAATTGTTTTTTTTACTTTTTAAAAAGAGAAGAGTGAACCTGGGGGGACAGTGTGGACAGGCAGGAGAGTGTGCAACAATGAATGAATGGAAATCCAAAGTCTCTGTAAACTTTCATTAGAATAAATTTAAAAAATCCAACAATCATATAGCTTAAATAGTAAAGATCTGTGTCACAGATTGAATACTGTTTTAAAAAAAAACTACATTTATGCAACAATATAAGGAAAGCTCTGGTTGCCTAGTTCACAGACAGTTAAGCTGCTAACCGGAAGAGAAGCCAGTTTGAATCCACCAGCAGCTCTAATTGCTAACTGTGAAATTTACAACCTTCGAAAATCCATTGGAGGGTCAGTTCTGAGTCAGTTCTAGCTCTGAGGCAATGAATGTGGCTTCTGAATGATATAAAGCGGAAACTGAATAAAGATAAACCAAATAGTTATAAAAAGATTTTTATAAGATAATTAATAATAAAACATTCTTAATTACATCACAGCCTTATAAGAAGAATTTCTATAGGGAATAACCTGTAATACCTTTTATGTCACTACAGATAGAAGGCAAGAAAAACAAGCTCAGAAGGGGGAATCTTAAGTACCACCAAGAAATCGTTTTCAGAAGAGTGTGTTTTTCTGGGCTCAGGTTCTTGAGCACCAAAACTCTTTGATTCCACAGAAGATCAAACAGGGAATCTCAAAAAAAAAAAAATAGCAGATCCACAGATGGTGAAAGAAACAATGTCCTTTAGAACCAACAGAGGTGGCATGCTAACTTTAGACCTATGCCATCATGTCAAGTACAACTCAGATCTACCCTACAAACAATGAATCTGAATCATGCTCTATCCTGTGCCACCCTCATCATTCCTGATATACATTGACACATGTCCACTGCTACAGTCATGGTGTCGATCCACCTCGTTGATGGTCTTCCTCTCTTCCACCGAGCCTCTACCTATCCAAGCATGGTTATGTTTTTGCAAAGACTGGCCCCTCCTAACAACATGCCTAAACTATGTGAGATGAAGTTTGATCATCTTTGCCTCTAAGGAGCACCCTGAATGCATTTCCGCCAAGACATATTTGCTTGTTATTCTGCCTAGCCTCATCACTAGGTAAGACACTCTTGTACAAATGTTTCTTTAAGAAAGATCAATACGAGATCAAAATGACAACAGCAGTTTTAAAGATAAGTTAAGAGCCTCATTGGTAGGTATTAAAAGAGGAGGAACTGGGGAAATGAGGATTAGAACAGTTCTACAACTCAAAGAATGTTGTTGTTGTTGTTATGTGCCGTCGAGTCGCTTGCAACTCATAGCAACCCTATGCACAAGACCCCTAAACTCGGCTCTGTCCTGTGCCAATCACGCTGTCTCTGACACACCCATCCCAATTATCCCAGTCACGGAATCAATCCACCTCATAGAGGGCCTTCCTCTCCTGCGCCGTCCCTCC
>NW_006399825.1:9121647-9122057 GCF_000299155.1 Elephantulus edwardii | reverse complement strand
CATACAGACTAAATAGGTATGGAAAGAGAATACAATTCTGACATACTCCCTTCCTAATTTTAAACCATGCAATGTTCCCTTGCTTTGTTCACACAACAGCCTCCTGATCTAGGTTTAAGTTTCACATGAGCTAAGTTAAATGCTCTGGAATTCCCATTTTTCTCACACAGTCAAAAGCTTTGTTTAATCATGGGGGGGAGGGCTGGGAGGGAAGAAAAGTACAACAATGAATGACTGGAAATCCAAAGTCTCTGTAAATTTTCACTGACATTAATTTTTTTAAAAAAAGCTTTGTATAATCAGTACAGCATAAATAGACATTCTTTTTTTCTTGTTTTTTTAAATAATTTTAATGAACATTTAATACAGATTGTGGATTTCCATTCATTCATTGTTGCACTTCTCTCCCC
>NW_006399825.1:9116658-9121547 GCF_000299155.1 Elephantulus edwardii | reverse complement strand
TCTTGGCACAACTTGGTGAGCACATCCAGGGCAGCATCTGTTAGCTGAAATATGTCAATTGGTATACCATCTACTCCTGGAGCCTTATTTTTTGCCATTTCCTTCAAAGCAGCCTGAACTTCTTTCATCACCACAGGCTCTCATGAAGAAATTGTTGAACTACGGTGTACTGTGCTCTGTAACATCAGTAACTAATATTTTTTTTAAAAAAAGTTGTTTTGCATTTTGAGGAACTACAACTTATTACTCTTCTCTGATTTTTATCCTTTTCTCCTTTCTTTTTCTTGAATTCAAATATGTAGACATTTCAGGACCTTTAAGAACTGACCTTGAATTTCTGTATCAGTTTATAAACTTATCAACCATCCTCCAATTATGGAAAATCAAGTTTATCTATTTCATCATTTAAAAATCATTAATTTTTTTTTCAGGAGCTGTTAGCAGATTAAAATTTACCTCAAGGACCTCTCCAAAATACTGAAGAGCAATGATGTCTGTTTGAAGACTAAGGTGCTCCTGATTCAGGCTATCATTTTTTCCATTATTTGTTATGCATCTGAAAGTTGGACAAAAAAATAAAGATGACAGAGTGATGCCTTTGAACTGTGGTGTTGGAGAACCGTACTGAGTAGTTCACGGACAAAAGTACAAATATGTATGTCTTGAAAAAGGTAGAGCCAAAGTCTTCCTTGAAAGCAAGGATGGCAAAGCTTCATCTCTCATACCTTGAGCATGTGGCTAGGTGAGGCTGTTCCTCAGAAAGAGCTACCATGTTTGACATTATGCAGGGTCAGTGAAAGATTGGAAGACCTTCAACAGGATGGACTGACACAGTAATTGCAGCAATAGGCTCAAGTGTATCAGAGATGGTGAGAATGGCACAGAAAAGGCCAGGATTCAGCTCTGTTGTTCATTGTTGTTGATTGCCTTCAAGGTGAGCATGACTCATAGAGACCCTATGAACAAAAGGCCTGAAGCCTTTCTATAATTATCACCATTTATCAAAGTTCGTAACAGTTTGCGGAGGCATGCTGTTTAGGAAGTAGATGCCACTCCTGCTGTTGTTCACAGGACTGTTAGAAGTTATACTAGACTCAAAAGCACCTGACAACAGCATATAACAAGTCACCAATTATTTTTTCTTCCTGTTTTGGGTTTGGTGTTGGGTTGGTTTTTTTGTTTTTTTTTTTTTTCAATTTATGAGACAAAGCAATACAAGAAGTAATTATATAATACGTAAATAAGCTTAGGTATTATGCAGGGAAAAATATCCTGAAAGTGATGAATTAAGATTTAAGATTAATTATCTAATGAGTTTTCAAACACCATGAAACCAAGGTAGACCAATCATATATATAATTAATTACCTGGATTATATTTTACTTTATTGTATGATTTTTAAACTGTCAGCCTCCTGAAAATGTTAGGATTATTCTATCCCAGAAGACTCTTCACAAAATATACAACTGATAATAATAATATGCACATTATTAACATTCTTTTTATTTGACAAAAGATCTAACCATTTAAGTATATTAAAGAGTGCTGAATACTAAAACAAGAGCTACAAAAATCTCTCCAAACAAGTAGATCAAAACCATTGCAGTTTTAATTTTTTAAATGTGCTCTGCAGTTAAATTGATTCTTATAGCAATGCTACTTAAAACAGTTCCAAAATCAGTAATGAAAGCTTTTATATAAATATAAAATAGAAAGATAGATAGATAGACCCCAACATTCTACACAGTGGAGCTTTGGTGGCATAGTCTGTAACAAGCTGTGCTGGTAATCCAAATTTCTACATATAACAATCACAATTACATTTTTAACACTTTTTATGGGGAAAAGGTAGTAGAAGATACTAAAATACTAATAGTGAAAATCTTAGAAATAGGGAAATGATATATTTTTTCTATTATTTTATGTTTTTTTCTTTATTTTCATTAACATGACTGTTAAAAGGAAAAACAATTTCATTTCTGTTTTTTAAAGTGTTTAAGGTTTGCTAATCATTTCCATTTTTTCTAGTACTGAAGTATAATAGAATCTAAATCCTACCAAAAGGAAAAAAAAATGACAATGGAAGTTATCAACTACTTATATTTTAAAAAATATTAAAAACACAAAATTTGGCAAAAGATAGAAGAAATCTGAAATTTTCAGTTCTTGCTTGGCTCATTGTCTTAGCATGACTGGAACCCATGAACATTTATTTCCCTAATAAAGTCACAACACAGACCAAAAAACTCATTAAAAAACAATCAGGAAACAGTTTAATGAGTTTTTAATGTTCCAAATGTGATTTAACTCACATCACAAAGGTTGTTAACACTTTGTGTTTTATATGCAAAGTAGGAAAATAAGGTTGCCTCACTTGTGAAATATGATTGATTGAAGATTCCATTCTTCGTAGTTGGGATGCCTGGATATCCAGCATTTGCAGAACATTGTTGGCCAAAGTATTTATGAGATAGGCAACACTTGCTAAGGACTGGGTGGTGTAAGCTTTGGTTTCTTCCAGGGCCCGCTGCTTATCTGCAGACTAAAGGAAAACAAAAGAAAAAAGAATTCACAATTCATTACTAATTCAAGGGTTATCTATTTGTGTAATCTAACTCACAAGAACACTCAAACTATATTTTGTGTTCCCACATCTACACATATTGTAAAAATGTTGCAAGAAGAAAAAATCATCAATATCATGTAAACACAAGTATAACTGAGTTCACTTAGAGTGTCAAGTTAGGCTGCTGCTGTTAGCTGCCACTGAACCAGTATGACCTATAATGACCCTATAAACAACAGATCCAAATCCTGTCCTATCGCATGCCATCTTCACACCTTCTGATACACTAGAGCTCAATGCGCAGTTACGGTATTAATCTACTTGGTTAAGGATCTTCTTCTCCTTCGCCGACCCTCTACCATTACCAGCATCACGTCCTTGAAGGAAAAGACTCCTCCTAGCAGCATGTCAGAAGTATGTGAAGCAAAGCTTCACCCTCCTGGTCTCCAAAGAGCACTCTGGCTGCACCCTTTCAAAGACATATTTGTTATTCTGGCAGTCCGTGAAATATTCAGTGCTTTTCTCCAACACCACAGCTTTAAATATAAATTCTTTTTCTGTCATCCTTATTCACTGTCCAGCTCTCTGAAGCACATCAAGTGTTAAGAAAGACCATGGCAGCCCCTCCCCCCACCTCCTCAGCTTACTTTTGAGGCAAAACCAAGAACTCCACCCCCTTTCTCTGTACAATCACCATGGCGGCTGGGACCTCTACAAATATCCCGAAAATTGGGGGGCCTTCAAGGCCCTCATCACTGTTCAGTGCAGTGGGGCTCAAGTCTGCGTGCTCTCCCACTTCCATTTCCGCCAAACCAACCACAACCCTGAACTTCTCTGCAAGTTTCCAGCAAGGTTCCAGCTTTTGAGGGTGATGATGGATTCTGTGTGTTTGAGAGCAATGCCGTTGCCTATTACGTGAACAATGATGAGCCGCAGGGAAGTACTGGAGAGGCAGCAGCGTACGTGGTGCAATGGGTGGGCTTTGCTGACAGCAATATCATTCCCCTAGCCAGCACTTGGGTGTTTCCCACCTTGGGCAGCATAACAAGCAGGCTACAGAGAATGCTAAGGAGGTGAGGCGAATTCTGGGCCTCCTGGACGTTCACTTGAAGAGTAGGACTTTCCTGGTGGGTGGGCACGTGACCTTGGCGGACATCACCGTTGTCTTTACCCTGTTGTGGCTCTACAAACAGGTGCTAGAGCCCTCTTTCCGCGAGGCCTTCCCCAATATCAACCGCTGCATCACCTGCATTAACCAGTCGCAATTCTGGGCGGTCCTGGGGGAGGTGAAGCTGTGTGAGAAGATGTCCCAGTTCGATGTTAGAAAGTTTGCGGGAAGCCAGCCTAAAAAAAGACATCCACAGAAAGAGAAGGGACCCCAGTAGGAGAAGCAGAAGGCCCAGCTTGAGCAGAAAAAAAGATAAAAAGGCAGCTGCTTGGGCTCCCAAGGAGGAAGAGGATGAATATGAGCAGGCGCTAGCTGCCAAGCCAAAGGCCAAGGACCCCTTTGTTCACGTGCCCAAAAGTAAATTTGTGTTGGACGAGTTTAAGCGCAAATACTCCAATGAGATACGCTGTCTGTGGCCCTGTCCCATTTTTGGAAGCATTTTGATAAGGACGGCTGGTCCTTGTGTATGCCGAGTACTGCTTCCCCACGGAGCCCATCCAGACTTTCATGAGCTTAAACCTCATCGCTGGAATGTTCCAGCGATTGGATAAGCTGCAGATGAACACCTCTGCCAGCGGTATCCTCTTGGAACAAACATTACCAGCTCCATTTCTGGAGTGTGGGTCTTCAGAGATCAAGAGTTGCCTTCCCGCAGAGTCCAGAATGACAATGAGTCCTACACGCAGCGTAAACTGGATCCTGGCAGTGCAGAGACCCAGACACTGGTTCGAGAGTACTTCTGCTGGAAGGGGGCCTTCCAGCACATGAGCAAGGTCTTCAACCAGGGCAAGATCTTCATGTGAGCCAACGGTTTGTCACCTTGCTACCTGCACCTGCCCTTCGGGAAGAATAAGGGTCATTAAAGGAAACTGAACAAGGGGGGGGGGTGTGTGGAGGAAGACCACGACCTAAATCAGACACACCTTAGTCCTCAAATTGACATCAATGCTCCTCAGTAATTTGGAGAGGTCCCTACTGCAGACTTTCCCAGTGAAATATCTCTCCTGACTCTTGATTGCTAGTACCAATGGTGTTAATTATGGATCCAAGTAAAATGAAGCTGTTGACCATTTCAATCTCTTCTCCATCTATCATAATGTTTCAGCAAGCAGGGTTGTGTCATCCGCATAATGCAGGTTGTTGATAAATCGTCCA
>NW_006399825.1:9109180-9113283 GCF_000299155.1 Elephantulus edwardii | reverse complement strand
GAGTCACCCATTTTGAAGAATATTGCATGAGTTCCTTGTTTTTCAATGCAGCGTAGTATTCCATTGTGTGAATATACCACAGCTTCTCTATCCGTGTTGATGGGCACCTGGGTTGTTTCCAACTCCTTGCTATTGTGAACAGAGCTGTGATAAACATGGGTGTGCATAGAGCTGCTTGTATGTCAGTTATGGTCTCTTTGGGATATATTCCCAGTAGTGGAATTGCTGGGTCAAATGGTATCTCTATTTGCAACTTTCTGAAAAAGTGCCTTACCGCCTTCCACAGTGGTTGCACCACTTTACACTCCCACCAACAGTGAATAAGGGTTCCAGTTTCTCCACAACCTCGCCAGCATTTGTTGCTTGCTGTTCTGTTACATTTTGCTATTCTGACTGGGGTGAGATGATATCTCATAGTTTAAATAGACATTTTTATGGTATTCTTTAATTTCAGCCAGGATCCATGTGACATCAGAAATGATATCCCTAGTGCCACAACCTCTTCTAAATCCTGCTTGAACAGTGCCGTGTCTATACTCTGGTCTTGGCGTTTCTGAATGATGAGGATTTTGCTGCCATGTGCTATGTTCAATAGTTTGCACATTCTTTTGGATCACCTTTCTAGGAAATGGGAAACAAATATGGTCCTCTTTCAATCCGATGGCCAGACAGCTGTCCTCCAAATTTCTTGGCAGACTGGCGAGCACATCCAGGGTTATATCTGTTTACTGAAAAAAGTCAATTGATATCCCATCGATTCACGGGGCTTTGATTTTTGCCAATGCCTTCAATGCACATTCCGCTTCTTCCTTCATTACTATTGACTCTTCATATGAAACTTCCTGAAAATTTTTACCGTCAGTCAGTTCTTTTGGTAGAGTGATTCTGTGTATTCCTCCATCTTCTTTTGATGCTCTCTGGGTCATTCAAAATATTGCCCATAGATCTTTCAATATTGCAACTTCAGGCTTAAATTTGTCTTTTCGTTCTCTCAGCTTGAAAAATGCAGAGCGAGTTCTTCCTTTAATTCTCCAATTCCAACTCTCTGCATATTCCATTATAATGCACTGCTGTTGTCTTCTCAAGCTGCCACCTTTGAAATCTTTATGTTCAGCTCTTTTATTTTGGCATGGTTTTGCTTTGTTTTGACTTCTTGACTCTGTGGAGCAATTTTTAGAGTTTTTTCTGACATCCATTTCCGTTTTTTATTTCTCCTGTGTTTGTAAGGACCTTTTGCTTTCTTCATGGATGATATCCTTGGTGTCATCCCATAGCTGATCCGGTTTTTAATCACTGGTGTTCAAAGCTTCAAACCTATTCTTAAGGTGATCTTGAAATTCAGGTGGAATCAATTAAAGATCATATCTTGGTTCTTGTGAACTTAAGTTTTCTTTGGCTTCAATTTGAACTTACACATGAATAACTGATGATCTGACCCACAGTCTACCCTTGACCTAGTTTTGACTGCCAATATTGAACTTCTATGATTCCTTCTACAGAAATAAAAGTAAAGCTATATTAATTTTTAAAGTCTGAATCCACCAGCTGCTCTTCTGCAGAAAAATGGACAACCTCCTCTCATGCAATTACCACCCAACAATCCTGCTAGAAAGTCAGGTAGGAGTCGGTTTCAACTCAACAGTACTCAACAACAGTCAACTATAAGGAATATTTATAAGGCATAAAAATTCAAAATAATTTTTTTCATTTTTCTAATTTTAATGAAAGCTAACAGAGACTTTAGATTCCCATTCATTCACTGTTGTACTTTTCTCCCTGTCCACCCCACCCCCAATTTGCTCTTCTTTTTGAAAAATAAAAGAAAAATTCTTTCATTGTTATACAACCCCTTCCCCCAAGTCTACTCCACTATGCAGCCCTCTCAAAATCATTTTTAAAACACTCTGAACTGTATTTTACACTTGCAAATTTACGGAATGGTATTTGGAGCTTAATAGTCTTTCTTCTTACTCTAATTCAATATGACATACTAAATAAGTTAATTCAAGTACTTTCATGAAAGTTTTTTTAAAATATTAGAACAGATAATCTAAAACTGAGATTCTTATACTATAAAGTTTTCTTTAGCTATACAGTAAAAGCTGGAATAAGTATATAAATGAATGTAAGCAGACATTATTTTAATTAAACTAATGGAGTTACACTTCCAGCTATAATCAAGATCACAGGAACTATGTTATTCAGGGTACAGTGTACTTAATGCTCATGGGGGAAAAACGAAACAGGAATATTTCCTCTAACCAACAATGATAAAAGAAAAAATAATTAGCGCAATCATTTGACGGCTCGTAGAGATCACAAAGGAAGCAGTAATTCTTCACCAGCCTTCTCAAAACACCACAGTGGAACATCTCAAAACTTCCGTATCTATTAGCACAGCTACAGTTTTGCAAAAGAACAGTATTTATTCAGGTCAAACAATGCTGGCTATAAAATATAGGACACAATTAAATCATGGTGGAAGGACGTGGTATGTCTATGTTAATGATCCTTTAAATTGTATCTGTATATACTTGTATCTGTATATACTGTCTAAAGAAGTAATAAATGATTGGCTAGATGAAAATAGGATCATTTTTTTGTCTTTTTTTTTACTGCCATGTGACAATGTGTATTATGCTTCAGCATCTTCACTGTGCTTTTAGCCTTTAACATTCTGTCCTATATTGTTTCCTGCCTTTTATAACAAAAAAAATTAATACAGCAAAATAATATTACAGAGAATACAAACTGCTTCTTATTCAGCAGCCTATGGCTTTTTTTTAACAGAATTATACTCTTGTGTGAAGAATTTTGCCTATGTGACTAAAGTCCACTCCTCCAAATTACTAGTGGCCACAGGAATGGACTCATGACCCAATCTCTTGCAAACTATGATTTTATGGAAGGCAACTTCATCAAGCAAGCCAATAAGATTCTTCTCTAAGACTTTTCTATAACAAATAAGAGATGCTGTGGTAGCCACAAAGATTCTTCTCTAAGACTTTTCTATAACAAGTAAGAGATGCTGTGGTAGCCACAAAGACAGATAATTCAAATTTCACTTCAATGGAACACACTCAGTTGCTCTGCCTCATGCCACCTGCTCTGGCCTGGCTCCCGTTCAGACCATCCCTTCCTTAGTTGTATCTCACCACTACTCTTGTTCTCTTTCCTAAAACATGGTAGGTCAGGCTCATTCCTCTCAGGAAAAGAAAGAGCTGGCAGTGAATTCCTCCTGAGCAGCCTCAGAAGAGAAAGATATGCAGGTCAGTCATTACTACCAACAGAGACTTAGGAACTGCACTATTCGGACCTTACTCTTTCCCTGGGCCTTTGTCTGCTCAGGTAGGAATAGCTTGCTCTCCAACAGTCACAGGATGGAAAATAGGTGCGAGGGCCAGAGTGACTCCCTTCTGACTAGCTATAGAAGGGGAGATGTGTAGGTCAACCATCAGTAGCAACTGAGACTTGGGGACTGCAATGTTTGGATCCTGCTGTGTCCCTGAGCCTTTGTCTGCTCAGGCAGAACAACCTCCTTCACACTAGCTTCAGGAAACACGTACAACAGAATTAGCCATTAGCATCGGCTGAGACTTGGGGACTACACTGTTGGGACCCTGCCACTTCCCTAGGCCTTTGTCTGCTCAAAGAGGAGTGGTTTCCCCCTTATTAACCACAGGAGAGAAGAAAGAAGAGAGCACCAAGAGCACCAACTGAGACTCAAAGGTTGCACTGTTTGTTCAGACCTGGTGACTACTCTGGACTTCTCCCTGAGCAAAATATTCCCAGCACTCTTGGGATTTTGCCTACCTATGGGGGAAACCGCCCATCTCCCATTAAACTACAGGCCAAGACAAAGAAGCAAGCCCACTACAGCTGTACACAGGAAGGGACTCGAGCTCCAGCTCCTTGACCCTCAAAGGACAGCTTGCCACAAGAACCAGGGAATAGTGTCACCCACAGAAAGATTGCCAGGGGGAAACTCAATGGGGTGCAACACCTAAAAGTCTGCAATTTACCAATGATTAGTAAATTAAGAAATTAAATTATTAGAGTATATTAAATTATAAAATAATAAATTATTATCTGTTAAAACCATC
>NW_006399825.1:9099170-9101369 GCF_000299155.1 Elephantulus edwardii | reverse complement strand
TATACCAATTGACATATTTCAGCTAACAGATGCTGCCGTGGATGTGCTCACCAAGTTGTGCCAAGAAATCTAGAGACCAACCACTTGGCCAACTGACTGGAAGAGGTCAATATTTGTTCCCATTCCAAAGAAGGGTGACCCAACTGAGTGTGGAAACTACAGAACAATATCATTGATTTCACATGCAAGCACGATTCTACTGAAGATTATACAAAAACGACTGGAACAGCACATCAGCAGAGAACTGCCCGAAGTCCAGGTTCTTCCTAGAGAGGTTAAAATCAGGCTGCTCATTGGAGGCGAGGAATCTGAGGTTTTGTCTGACATGCTCTGCTTGTAGCAAGAAAATCCTTGATGAGGGTCATCATGCTTGGCAAGGTAAAGGGCAAAAGAGGAAGATCATCGATGAGATGGGTAGATTCAGGGACTGGGTTTATGAGGGTAGGTGTGTCAGAGACAATAAGGTTAGCATAGGATAGAGTAGGGTTTAGGGCTATTGAACATAAGGTCACTATGAGTCACAAGTGACTTGATGGCACAAAACAACAAGTGCTGCCCTGCTCTGTTCAGACAACAGCATCTTGGTCTAGATATACAGGTTTCACATGAGCACAAACAAGTGTTCTGAGCTTCCCATTCTTCTCAATGCTAGACATATGTTAGGATCCACGAGGTCAAAGGCCTTCGCATAGTCAATAAAACAGAAATAGACATCTTTCTGTTAATTCTCTGCTTTCAGCAAAAATCCATCTGACATCAGAAATGATATCCCAAGTGCTACTATCTCTTCTAAATCCAGCCTGAATTTCTTATAGTTGTCTGTAGATGTACTTTTCTGGTCATTTTTCACTCATCTTCAGCAAGATTTTACTTGCATGTGATATTAATGATATTGTTTGATTAATTTCCACATTCCACTGGATCTTTTTTTGGGGAATAAGAACAAATGTGAATCTCTTCCAGTCAGTTGGCCAGATCATCTGAATTTCTTAGAATAGACTAGTGAGCATTCAGGGCTGCATTACTGGAGCTTTAATTTTTGCCAATATCTTCAGGGAGAGATGAACTTCTTCTTCCTTAGCATTGCTTCTTCCTCATATGTTATTTCCTGAAACTGTTCTGGATCAGTAAATTCTTTAACAACAATTTGAACCATTATTTTATTATCCATATAAATGCATCAAAAACTAAGGCCAAAGATGAAGAAGCTGAGGATTTTCACCAACTTTTGCAGTCAGAAATTGATCAAACATGCAATCAAAAATCATTAATAACTGTTAAGTGGAATATAAAAGCTGGAAACAAAGGAGGAAGACTAGTAGTCAGAAATTATGGACTGCATGACAGAAATGAGGCAAGTGATTGATTCAATTTAATCAGTAAATCATCAACTGCATATAGCATTTTTAAAAAGCAAACAGAAGCTATACACATGGAACTCTACTGATTACTACAAAGGAATCAGAATGACTATATCCATGGAAAAAATTGTTGGAAAAGCTCAATTATCAGCAGTTAAACCTAGGCCAGGGGCTAACTGTGAAACAAACTACCAGTTACTCAAATGCAAGGACAAATACAGACTAAACAGAAACTAATTCAGGAGAACCAAAATACAACCTTGACTTTATTCCACTTGAATTTTAAAAACTATCTTAAGAATAGGTTTGCAGACAGGACTATCAGGCCCCAGCTCCCAGCTGGAAACAAAGGAGGACGCTTCAATGATTTATATCCTCCCAGAAGAGTTGTGGGTGAGCATTAACATTACCGGTAAGTATATTCATGTTCTCCTGGACACAGAGCCTACTAATTGGTCCTAAAAGCCTTCTGAGGTCCCAACTCTTCTCACTATTTCTTGGTTGTTGGAATGGACGGAAAACCTCATAAGCAGTTCCTTACTTCACCTCTACCTTGCATTCGAACTTCTGAGTTGTAAAACAACCCAGTGGTAAATGGAATTTCCTCCAGGACTTAAGAACCATAAATGACATAGCTGAGCCTCTACATCTTATGGTTCCTAACCTCTACCCTATAATAGACAAAGTGCTAGTGTATAGGCCTTTTATTATAAGAACCACCTTCCCTCTGTAACTTGATTTGTGCCACTATTAGAACCTCTACTTGGAATATTATTGCTTTTTAATTTTTTACTCATGTACTTTTAACTTGTTAAATTTGTGTCTTCTAGGTTGCAAC
>NW_006399825.1:9090484-9091755 GCF_000299155.1 Elephantulus edwardii | reverse complement strand
TCCCTTCACATCTATCTCCCTTTCACCAGCCCTCCATCTAATAACTTATATATGAAGCTTCAAAGAACCAAATGATAATGTTTATCTATGCAGAAAGGCTTTGGACAAAATCGAACACAAATCAGGAACAATATAATTTACTCCCCAAAGGATGTACTGCAGAATAAATCTAACCAGATATATGCAAGATTTATACAAAGAATATTATAAAACACTACCACAACAGAAAAGATCTACACAAGTGGACGCAAATACCATGCTCATGAACAAGACTTAACTTTGTGAAAATATCACTACTATACAAAATTATCTTTTCAATGGAGTCTCAATCCAGACTCCAAAAATATTCCCTAAAATGAAAGAAAAATTAATCAACTTTATACAAAAAGAAGAGACCCCCCCAAATAAGAATTGCAGAAGAACAAAGTTGTTGTTGTTGTTGTTGTTGTTGTTACATACCATCGAATCACCTGTAATCCAATGCGACCATCTTTACAGCAACTCTGAAGCCTGCCCTGTCATGAGCCAGACTCACTGATTCCAACACAACAACCCCAAATGCTCCAGTTACTGTATCAATCCATCTCATCCAGGGTCTTCTCCTGCACTGTCCCTCCACCCTTCCAAGCACGATGTCCTCCTCCAAGTACCGGTCTTTCCTTGTCACGTGCCCAAAGTACATGAGACGAAGCTTCCAAATCCTAGCCTCCAAGGAGAAACTTAATTTCACCCTCTCCAAGACAGACCTATTTGTTTTCTTGGTAGTCTGTGGTATGTTCAACACTGTTCTCCGGCATCACAATTCAAAAGCATCGATTCTTCTTCTGTCATCCTTAGTCACTGTCCGGTTCACTGATGCATAGCAAGTAATTGCAAAGACCATGGCCTGAATCACATACACCCTTTTTATTTTAAACCATGAAGTATTCCCTGGATCTGTTCAGACAACAGATTCTAGGTCTATGTAGATAGTGTTCTGGGACTCTCAGTCTTGTCAATGTTAGCCATAATTTGTTATGATCCACACAATCAAATGCCTTTAGTCAACAAAAGACAAGTATGTATATGGTGGTGGTAGTTAGGTGTCAGCGAATCAAGTATGTCTCTTCCAAGATTACATCTTTAGTCTTCAAAGTAAAATTCTAAATAAAGCTAAGGACAAAGCTTCATTCTAAATGTTTGCAACTGGAAAGTATAAATCAACAGTAAAACTTGTCCTTTGAAACCAAAGAAAATCAGAAATACCTAAAAATTCTTTTTTCTTTTTTTTT
>NW_006399825.1:9082701-9090384 GCF_000299155.1 Elephantulus edwardii | reverse complement strand
AAAATAATAAATGAGTATTAAATTAAAGATAAAGAACTGACAACAACCTATGCCTACACAACAGAAACCACCACACACATACCAAGGAGAACTACATAATATGTCAAAGAAGCAGCAGGCCAGTTCAAACATTACAAAACAAACCCAAAATAAAACTCCTCCTAGGGGAGCTCTGGTGGCCTAGTGGCAAGAAGCTGCACTGCGATCACAGAGCTATGTGGTTTGAATCCACCAGATGCTCTGCCAGAGAAGGAGGGTCCATCTCCTCCTGTATCAGTCAGATCCAATTTGACGGTACACACACACACACACAAACAAAATAATAAAATAAAATAAATTTAAGAAATGTAAAAAAGAAAAAAACTCCTCTTAAAAAACAGATCAGAATCCACACCAAATGAGTACCCCAGACACAGAGAGGAAGATAAAATATATCAACATGGAATTACATGAACAGCTACTGAAGAAGGTATAAATGATGGAAGAAAAATTGAAGCCATAGATAAAGTAAATACCTCAGAGACAGCAAGCGAGGAAAAATATATCTACATGGAGTTACATGAATAGTTACTGAAGAAGCTATAAAAGATGCAAGACTTGAAACCATGAACAACAAGATACAAAAATTTAAAAATAATTATTGCAGGTCCTCGTTTCAATCATAGCTGAACAACAGCCACAAGTCAAATTGTTCATGAAGGCTGGCAGTGATGCGGCCAAGATTGGGAACTGTCCCTTCTCCCAGAGACTGTTCATGACGTTGTGGCTCAAAGCAGTCACCTTCAACGTCACCACTGTTGACACCAAAAGGCAGACAAACTGTGCCCAGGAGGGCAGCTCCCATTCTTGCTGTATGGCACTAATGTGCACACAGACATCAAGAGCAGAGAATTCCTGGAGGCTGTGCTATGTCCTCCCAGGTATCTCAAGCTGGCAGCTCTGAACACTAAATCCAATAAAGCTGGTCTGGACATATTTGACAAATTTTCAGCCTACATCAAGAATTCAAACCTAGCACCCAATGATAATCTAGAGAAGGGGCTAGTAAGAGCTCTAAAGGTTTTAGACAATTACTTGGTATCACCTCCCCCCACCCCCCACCCCCCCAAAAAAAAGACGTGGATGAGATCACTGCTGAGGAGAAGGCATCTCTCAGAGGAAATTTCTGGATGGCAATGAACTCACCCTGGCTGATTGTAACCTGTTGCCAAAACCCCACATTGTTCAGGCTGCATGTAATAAGTACCAGGGATTCTCCATGTCAGAACAGTTTAAGGGAGTGTGTCAGTACTTGTAAAACACATGTCCTCGGGAAGAATTCACCTCCACTCATACAGTTGATGAAGAGATTGTGCTGGTCTATGAGCAAGTGGCCCAAGCCTTCATATTAAAAAAAAACCCTCTAGGGACTGGATCGACTCCTTTCATTTATTTCCACAAAGACCCTGAGTGGTTTCCACATGGCTATCCAGTGGACACACTCCAAAATGACCAGTGGGCAAGGATTCCTGGAGCAGCATGGGATAGGCAAATGAGGGAAAAAAGGATGGGTGGGCTTGAGTGAGATTTTTATTGTGGAGTTGGACAGAACAACATAATTCATTAATAAAACAAAGAATGAAAAAAACTTATCACAAGGCAGAGGGTAAAACCACAGTACTAGACAAAAACAAAATGCACAATACATTCCAGAATTGTGTTGTAGTTGTTGTTGATTGCCTTTGAGTCAAGCAGGACTCATAGCAACCCTATGAACAAAAGGCCTGAAGCCCCTCTACAAAACTATCGACATTTATCAAAGTTCATAGAGTTTCTGGAAGAATGTTATTTAGGAAGTAGATGCCACTCCTGATTCCAACCCTGTCATAGGAACATGTAAAATTGATATTCCAGAATAGGAAGACAAAAATGGTAGATTGTTCAGCATGATGGAGGGACAAAAAAAGCAGAACAGAAGAGATGGAACACAGTCAGCAAACTAGAAGACCAGAACCTCAATGAGAATTACTACATACATGTTATATGTCATTACATGTTATATTGTTGTTACCGTTATGTGTCATTGAATCAACTACAACTCACAGCGACCCTATACATCATAGCTCTGACTGTCTCTGACACATATACCCCCCATTACTCCAGCTATTGTGTCAATTCATCTCTTTTGCATTGTCTTTCCACTCTTCCAACCACGATATCCTTCTAAAAAGTCCCTCCTGGCTACCTGTCCAAAGTATGTGAAATGGAGTCTCAGAATCCGTGCCTCCGAATCCATAACTCCAGGAGCAGCTTGGTTTCACCCTCTCTACAACAGACCCGTTTGTTCTCTTGGCAGTTCTATACTCTTTTCCAGCACTACTACTAATAGGCATCAAATCTTCTTCTGTCATCCTTGGTCACTGTCCAGCTCTCTGATGCACAGCAAGTAATTAGGAAGACCATAGCTTGGTTCAGATGCACCTTAGTCTCCAGACTAACATCCTTGCTCCTAAGCATTCTAGAGAGGTCCCTGACAAATTTTCCTCATGCTGCTTCTTTTGATTACCTGACTGCTGGTGCCAAGAGTATTGACTATGGAACCAAGCAAGCTGAAATTTTTAACAATCTCTATCTCTTCTCCATCTATCATGACACTGACAATTGGCCTAGTGGTGAAAATCTTTGTTTTTTGATGTTGAGCTTCAATTCATATTACAAACTACAGTCCTTGATCCTCTGCAGCAAATGCTTCAGGTCCTCCTCAGTTTAAGCAAGCAATGTGTCATCTACACAGAATGAAAGTTGTTGATGAGTCTTCCTTCAAACCTGATGCCACATTCCTCCTGATAAAGTCTAGCCTCTTGAATTATCTGTTCTGCACACAGATTTAAAAGGTATGGAGAAAGGACACATTCCTGACACTCTCCTTTTCTGATTTTGAACCATGCTGTATTTTGAACCTTGCTCTGTTCTAACGAATGCCTCCTAATCCAAGTATAAGTTTTGCATGAGTATGTTACATTACTTAACACAAGCTTGCAAATTTAGCCAGAACTGCATAACCAGGAGAGGATAAAATTGACTTATAAAGGCCTTCTAAAAAACAAGTCCCTGTGTGCAACAAAAACTTTTTCCAGTAAGTGAAAAGAAAACCTACAGACTGAGAAACAACATTTGGCAATCACATTTCAGACAAGGGTCTCATAACAAAAGTTCTTCATATTGTACTGGGAAAGTCTACTGTTAGAGACCTGTCCAAAGTACTGAAGAGGAATGATGTCAGTCTGGAGACTAAGGTGCGCCTGATACAGGCCACAGTCTTTGCAATCACTTGCTATGTGTCAGAGAGCTGTACAATGACTAGGGAGGACAGAAGGAGAACTGAAATCTTTGAGATGTAGTGTTGGAGAAGAGTATTAAATATACTATGTGGAGTGGGACAGGACAACATAATTCATTAATAAAGAATGAAAAAAATTTATCACAAGGCAGAGGGTAAAAAGCCATAGTACTAGACAAAACTGAACTGCACAATACATTCCAGAATTGTGTTGTAGTTGTTGTTGTTTGCCTTCAAGTCAAGTACGATTCATAGTGACCCTATGAACAAAAGGCCTGAAGCCCCTCTACAACTATTGACATTTATCAAAATTCATAGAGTTTCTGGAGGAATGTTATTTAGGAAACTAAAACTGGTAAGAGAACGAATAGGTTCATCCTGGAGAGGGTTAAACCAGGCTGCTCCTTGGAGGCAAGGATTCTGAAGGTTCGTCTGATATACTTTCAACATGTTGCAAGACATTGTACAGAGACGTCATGCTTGGGAGGGTGGAGGGTCAGCACAGGAGAGGAAGACCCAGAATGAGATGAGATTCAGTGACTGGGGTAATGGGGAGAGGTATGTTAGAGACAATAAGATTGGAATAGGATAGAGCAGGGTTTAGGCCTGTTGTCTATACGGTCGCTATGAGTCACAGTCTACTCGAAGGCACATAACAACAAAAACAGGGTATTCACATGGAAAAGACTAATAAACCATTAACAAAATGGGCAAAAGACATAAAAAGACTATTCACAAAAGAAAACATGTGAAAAGTCAGCAGACACATTAAGATCAATGTCAGTAAGAGAACCCGAATCAAAACAATGAGATATCATCTCACCTCAGTAGCAGTAGCAAAGTTTAACAGGACAGCGAGCAACAAGTTTGGAGTTTTGAATTCTCATACACTGCTGGTGGGATTGTAAAGTGAAACAGCTACTATAGAAGGCAGTTTGGCATTTCCTCAAAAGGCTGAATATAGAAATACTGTGTGACTCAGCTATTCCTCTGCAGGGAATATAATCCAAGGAAATTAAAACAGACACACAAGCAGAGAGATATGTATACTTATCTTTATAGTAGAATTATTAACAATAGCAAGAAAACTGCAAACAGCCCAAATGTCCATCAACAAATGAATGGATTCCATTCCAAAACTAAGGAACAACAACTTTGTAAAATACTGTAGAACACTGAAGCATTATGTCTAGGGAGCATTATGTGCAGTGAACTGACTCAGTCTCATACATACTTATAAAACTATTAGTGTAAAAATGGAAAGATAACTAGTTAGATTTGTGAATGTCCAAAACGAGAAGGTGAAGAGAGAAAAGGGGCAGAAAAAAGGGGAAGGATGGAGATCACTGGGATAGCAGAGTTTAGTGGGCCAACTAGGGGCGGGGGTGGGGAGGTGAAGGAGTAGAAGGGTTTAAAAGAGACTTGAGACAGATGATTATAGTCACAGATCTATACTGATGTGTTGTATGAAATACAGTGTATATGAAGGATTATGTTAAACACAGTACTAATGAAAGCTTATATAAAACACAGTGTACAAAAATGAAACACAATATAACAAAAAAATAAAGATTAAGGTCCTTGGAGAACATCATGTTTGGGAGGGTGGAGAGACAGTGCAAAAGAGAAAGACCCTTGATGAGATGGATGGATTCAGTGATTAGGGTAATGGGAGTAGGTGTGTTGGAGACAGTGAGGTTGGCACAGGATAGAGCAGGGTTTAAGGCTCTTTGTACATAGGGTTGCTATGAGTTGCAAGTGACTCAATGGCACATAACAACAAAAAGAAGGTATGCCTGATCAAAACGTTTAAAAAAAAAAGATACTCAAAGGGAGTGTAGTTAAGAACTACCAGCTGCAACCTATGAATCTGGTGCGTATATTGAGACCACATTACGAGTTACAAGTAACATTACTTCGGAAAAAGTACAGATCATCCTTGAAAGTAGCTTATTTTCTAATTTCACAAATTATATTAGCAACAAGATCAATAGTAAATGAGAGTAGGTAACAGTCCTATTTAACCTTGGTGATGACTCAACCTCAGTTCCGATGTTTACTAATATGACAAAATCATAGCTCTATAAATGTCCATCAAATCTCTATGGTTTGTTAACAAATTTTCCTTTCTATATGCTAGGATCCTCCATTTATTACTTCTCATTTAGACATTTTGAGTCTAAACTCTAATCCTCTCTAGACATCATTACTTACTATTCCTAATCACACTTTTGTTAAACTGCTCCATTGACCTGTCCATACCTCTATATGCTTACCATCTCCGTCTATTATCTTTTAATTTTTCACACCTCACACTTAATGATGCCTGATTGTTCTATTCTAACCTGCTATATTGTTTTCCCTGATCTCAACCTTTCTCTCTTACAACTTCTCAAAACTCAAACATTCCTCTCTCTACCTTAATCTTTGGTATAAAACTTTCCTATTATCTTAAAAATTAGAAATACCTTCCATTATTAATGATGCTTCATGGCAACACAAATATTTTAAATCAACAATGTTTGAAATCCTATCATAGACAAATATATATTATTGTTGTTGTTGCTGTTGTTGTGATTAGGTGCCATTAAGTCGACTACAACTCACAGCAATTCTATGAGTAACAGATCTGATTCTTGCCCTATCCTGTGACATTCTCATCATCCTCTGATATACTTGGGTCTACTGATACAATCAATGTGTCAATTCATCTTGTTAAGGGTCTTCCTCTCTCTGCTGACTCTCAATATTTCCAAGCATGATGCCTCCCTACAAAGCCTGGCCTCTCCAAACAACACACCCAAAGTATATGAGAAAAAGTTTTACCACTCTTGCCACTAAGGAGAATTCTTGTTTCACTTTCTTCAAGACATATTTGTTTGCTCTTTTGGCTGTTCATGGAATAGTTAGTACTCTCAGCAAACACAACTTGAAAGCATCAATTATTTTGTTGCTCTTATTCAATGTTCAATTTTCAGAAAAATAGCAAGTTACTAAAAAAGATCCTGGTGTGGATAATATACACCAGAGTCTTCAAACTGACATCATTGCTCTCTAGTTATTTGGACAAATCCTTGAAAGCAGATTTTCCCAATGCAACATATCTTTTGATTTCTAACTGCTACTTATCAACTGTGGTTCCAAACAAGATAAAGTCATTGACAATTTCAACTTTTCTGTATCATGATGCTGACTACTGGTCCAGTATTGAGGATTTTTGTTTTCTTTATTTGGAAATGTAATCCAAATTGAAGCCTACAGTCTTAGATCTTCTGCAGCGAAAGTTTGAAGTCATCTTCATTTTCAGCAAGCAAAGTTGTCATCCACAAAATGCAGGTTAATGATGAATTCTCCTCTGATCGTGATGCCATATTCTTCATAAAGTTCAGCTTCTCAAATTACGTGATCAGCAAATATAATGAACAGGAATGGCGCATACAGCCCTGACATATACATTTCTTGATTTTAAACCATGTAGTTCACACAGCAGGTAACTGCGAAAATGATGGCATGGATCAGGTGCACCTTAGTCTTCAGACTGATGCTCTTCAGTACTCTGGAGAGGTCCCTGACAGCAGACTTAGCCAATGCCAATTCATCTTTTGGGTTTCTTGCTGCTGGTACTAAGAGTGGTGATTGTGAAGCAAAGCTGTTAACAATCTCAATCTCTTCACCATCTATCATGATGCTGAGAATCTGTTTTCTTGATGTTGAGCTTCAATCCATACTTAAGGCCGCAGTCCTTGACCTTCTGTAGCATATCTTTCAGGTCCTCAATTACAACAAGCAAGGTTGTGTCATCTGCATAACATAGGTTATTGACGAGTCTTCTTCCAATCCTGATGTTACATTCCTCCTCACAGAGCCCAGCTTCCAGATAATCTGTTCTGCATATAGATTGAAAAGGTATTGATACAGACATATGGATGGCATACACCCTTCCCGATTTTAAACCAGTATCTCATTGCTCTATTCTGAAGACTGCCTGCTGGATAATGACTAGGAATGATAGAGAATTAATGACTTTGAGCGGTGGTGCTAAAGAGGACTGAATATGCCATGGAATATCAGGAGAACAAACAGGTTCTTCCTGTTGTTGTTTATTGTTGTTATGTGCCATCGAGTCATTTGCAACTCATAGTGACGCTATGTACAACAGCCCTAAACCCTGCTCTATCCTGTGCCAATCGCATTGCCTCTGACACACCCATCCCGATCACCCCAGACACTGAATCAATCCACCTTAAAGAGGGTCTTCCCCTCCTGCGCTGTCCCTCCACCCTACCCAGCATGATGTCCCTCTCTAAAGACCTGTCTCTCCTTAAAACATGTGCAAAGTATGTCAGACGAAGCCCCAGAATCCT
>NW_006399825.1:9071949-9077901 GCF_000299155.1 Elephantulus edwardii | reverse complement strand
GGGAAGAAGAACGAACTGGGGAGGAGGGTAGAGAAAACAGTGCAACAATGAATGAATGAAAACCCAAAATCTCTGTAAATGTTCATTAAAACTAATAAAATAATAAAAAAAATAATAGGTTTGAAGCACTGAACATTTATGATCGAAGACAAGATAAATTTATAGAATGGCATCAAGGATATAATCCATAAAGAAAGTAAAAGGGATTACAAAGATAAGAAAGAAAGCAAAGACTAAAATAGTTGTCAGAAAAGACAATGAAAGTACACTTGAATGTCAAGAGGCCAAAAGAAATGGAAGACATGCTCAAGTGAAAAGAGATGAACAGAAGATTTCAAAGGGCAGTGTCAAAAGACTAATCAATGTATTATAACAAAGTGTGTAAAGAGGTGGAGTTAGAAAATAAAAAGAGAAGAACTCACTTGGCACTTTTCAAGCTGAAAGAACTAGAGAACAATTTCAAGCCCTTAGTCTCAATACTGAAGGATGATATGGGTAAAATCTTGAACGAGATACAAAGCATCAAAAAAGATGAATGGCATATAGAGTACTACTGTACTTGACAGAAAACAAAAAAGAATGTGTAACAAATTTATAAGTGCCTTATATGTAAACTACTTCAATTTCTAAATACCCATCCATATACATGGATGTCAGAAGAGACTGAATTCTGTACTAGAGGACAGAGAAAGAAGCAAAAGCAAAGGAAAGAAGCAAGATGTTAAGGAGCTGAACAGAAGATTTCAAAGGGCACCTTGGGAAGACAAAGTATTATAATGAAATGTGCAAAGAGCTGGAGTTGGAAAATCAAAAGGGCCGAAACTTGCTCAACATTTCTTAAGATGAAGAAATTAAAGAACAAAGTCAAGCCACAAGTTTGCAATACTTAAGGATGCTCTGGGCAGGACACTGAATGATCCAGGAAGCATTAAAAAAAAAGATGGAAGGAGTATAGAGTCATTGTGCCTAAAAGAATTGGATGACACAGGAGAATTTCAAGAAACAACTTATGATCAAAAGACAATGGTGATGAAGGAGGAAGTGCAGGCCGCTCTAAAGGACTTGGCAAAAAATAAGACCCCAGGAATTGATGGAACATCAATCGACATCTATCAACCAACACATGCTGCCGTGGATGTGCTTACGAGATTGAGCCAAGATATCTGGAGGACAACTACCAGGTCAACTGACTGGAAGAGGTCCATATTTATACCCATTCTAAAAAAAAAGTGACCTGACAGTGTGGAAATTACGAAACAATATCACTAATAACACATGCAAGGAAAATCCTTTTGAAAATTATCTAAAAAGAATGAAACAGTCATCAACAGAGAACTACCAGAAATACAAGCTGGATTTAGAAGATGTCATGGCACTATAGACATTACCACCTATGTCAACTGGATTCTGGCAGAAAGCAAAGAGTACCAGGTGAATGTCTGTCTGTGTTTCATTGACTATCTATAAAGGTATTTGACTGTATGGATCACAACAAACTGTGGCTAACCTTGAGGAGAATGGGAATCCCAGAACACTTTCATGCAAAACCTATACTTAGACCAAGGAGCAGTGCTCAGAACAGATCAAGGAAAAACTGCATGGTTCAAAACAAGAAAAGAGTGTGTCAGGGATGCATCCTGTCTTCATACCTTTTAAATCCATATTCAGAACAGATCATTCAGGAGTCTAGGCTTTATGAGGAGGGAAATGACATCAGGATTGGAAGAAGACTCATCAACAACCTACATTATGCAGATGACACAACTTTGCTTGCTGAAAATGAGGAGGACCTGAAGAGCTTGCTGCAGAAGGTCAAGGACTGTAGTCTCCAATATGGACTGAAGCTCAACATCAAGAAGACAAAGATTCTCATCACTGAGCCAATTGGCAGCACTATGATAGATGGAGAAGAGATTGACAGTTAACAAGTAGGGCTTACGAAGCTCCACAATCAACACTCTTGAAAATCAAAAGACAAACAGCACTGGGAAAATCTGATACCAGGGACTTCTCCAGAGTACTGAAAAGCAACAACATCATTCTAGAGACTAAGGTGTGCCTGATCCAGGCCATGGTCTTTATATATACTTGCTATGCAAAAGAGAGCTGGACAATGACTAAGGACGACAGAAGAATCATCGATGGCTTCAAACTGTGGTGCTGGAAAAGTTTTGAACATACTAAAGACTACCAAGAAAACAAACAGGTCTGTCTTAGAGTGAAACTAAGTTTCTCCTTGGAGGCTAGGATTTTGAAGCTCCATCTCCCAAATTTTGGGCATGTTGCCAAGAGGGACCAATCCTCAGAAAAGGACACCATGCTCAGAAAGATGAGGGAACAGGACAGGAAGACCCTGGATGAGGTGGATTGATGCGGTAACTGGGGCCATGGGGGTAGGTGTGTCAGTCAGACAGGCTCAGGAGAGGTTCAGAGTTATTGTACTTAGGATTGCTATGTGTCTCTTGTAGACAACATATTGATGGACTTTGTTTTTTGGTTTTTTACCCAGTCTGTTCCTCTTTTTCTCTTGACTAGTGCATTTAGTCCATTCACATTAAGTGTGATTACTGACAGGCCAGGTTTTGTTATTGCCATTTCGATGTGTTCCTTTTTTTGCTATTTCTTATTACTATGGTCCATCCACTTTCCTTCCTTTGGTGACTCTGTGTGAAGAACTTTCCTTAAAAGTTCTTGTAGGTTTAATCTTGTTTTTATAAATTCCTTAAGTCCATTCTTTTCTGCAAAGAATGTTAATTCTTCTTCAGAGTTGATGGTGAGCTTTGCTGGGTACTGGATCCTCAGCTGGCAATTGTTTTCTCTGAACCTTAGGGTTGCTATAGGTCATAGGTGACTCAAAGGTACATAATAACAACAATATTCATATACATATAAGATATACTGTAAAAATAAATTGACTTTTTAAAATATAAGCTATATATTAACTATAACATATCAAAACATGCTCTTTTCAGATAATGCAAAGCATGAAACATTGGGGATTTTTGTAGACTATACGAATATGAAACTGCAGAATGAGTTATTTCAAATTTTTTTTCACTTTACAGAGATTTAGAAATCAGAAAGTTATTTCTGTAGGTATGTGACAGTTCCTTACTCTGAGATACACTGCTAGGTGAACATATCACAGAGGGTTTTCCACCCTAGATACAATCTTGAGAAAATTTTACTAGTAAAATTAAAATGTCACTCAGAACATATCATATGAAAATGTAATCAGTGAAAAATTCATCCATCAGTTGAGGTATTAGAAGATGTTAAAAATTCACATGGAGATGAGTGCAAGATAAATGCATAAAGAAAAGGACTAATGGTGATACTTACGGGACTCTTTTTTCAACCTGTTATAGTGTATCACATTCTTTCAAGCAGTATTCCGTTACCGCTCATGATTAAAAAGGGAAAAGAAACCTCTCATCCTCATTTAATTTTTCAGGGTTTGATCCACCCTGCACCAATTCTAATACTTTTGCCCACTTTTTGCTACAATGATTTTGTTTTAGGGATATTATCACAAGTCGGATCCATCACAGAATTTCTCAAATAAATGCTATGAAAAATAATTCCTTTCTTCTCTGTCAAAGTAGTAATGTATGAGGTTTGCAATGCATATAAGGATGTCGCCTATAGGGTACAGAATATGTATACATCAAAGAATGCAGTCAACGTACAGAAAAAGGGGAGAAATGACAGACAGAGTCCTAACAGTAGCTTTATTCTAACAGTCCTTTTATGGTTCCTTCATATAGTTTAGTTAATACAATTCACTTTTTTGTTTAATCTTATTCAAATAAAGTTTGTATCACTCAGAACAAAAAATCCTAATACTTAAAACTGTCCTTTTTAACAGTTTAACCTATACTGGCTTCAGTTTTCTGTAACCTGGGGTCTTTAAAATACTCAATGTGATACACAGATTTGGATTTATAATAGCAGGCCCATCCCTATGGGTTTTTGACAGTGTTTGTTCTATGCCAGAGTGAACTGAAACCCTGAACTATGCTTAAACCTGGAGTAAAGAAATAAATATTTTTACAATTCTAGGATGAAAGAAAAATAAAAACACAGCAAAACCTTTGGCACCCAGGGAAAGCAATGCTCAGAGTAATCTATAGCAATAAATATGCTTATAAAAAGGGGAAAAAGCCAAAAGCAAAACTTTAACTCTACAACTCCAACAAACATAAAAAGAAAAAACACCTTTAAGTACCAGAATAACTAGAGTTGAAATAAATGAAACAAAACACTAATAAAAATAAACCACAAGGCTTAGTTCTTTGAAAAGATTAATAAATCAACAAACCAATGGTCAAATTAGAAAGGGAAAACTGAGGGTAGATGATGCCAATAATACAGATAAATGAAATGTGTGAGGGTACAGAAGAGTCAACTGTAATACAAAAAATAACAGCTGAATAGCAGGAACTGAACTCCCAACAAATTAGAAACACTGAAAGAAACAGACAAATTTCTAAAAACATTCCATCTACCTGAACTAAGTTAAACTGACGAAGAAAATTTAAACAGATCCACACTAAAAAAGAAATCATAAAGGTTATTTCAAACAAACAAAAAATCTAAACAACAATGAACCTTAGTTGAAAGGTACTTCACTGCAAAATTCAGAGAAAATGAGACACCAATTCTATTCAAAGTATTCCAGAAGACAAAAAAGGATGGACAATTCCTTCCTACCATATATGCCTGATTCCCTTCTCTCCTCTTACCCTTCTTTCTTCCTTTCTCAAGAAGTATAAAAGCTGGCGTCAAAAAGACCCAGACAAATCTGTCAGTGTTAACAATTCTATTAAGTGTTCTTTAACACTAGTATATATTCAGTAGTCCAGCTCTCAGATGGCTCTACCGATTTGCCTGATAATCCTCTGTGCAATTTTGCTCAACATAACAGGGAATTTAGAGTTGGTATTTAGTAGAAACAACCTTTCCCAATTGTTCAGCCATCCAGTCAGGAAGGGGGAAGCAGCCTTCAGTGTTCTATCAACGAGTCTGCTTGGACTTTTTCCAAAGCAGGGACAGTATATCCTTAGCCAGAGGACCCCCAAAAAGGTCGGTCCACTGTAGCAATAAACACCTTCAAATTCCTGCTCTTTAGCTCTTTTCCAACTCCTCCTGTACCTGTAAAAAGCAACCCAGATACACTCTCCAGAGACTACTCCCTGCATGTCTAACCCAAAACTTCATGAAGAAATCTGAGCAGGACTGAAGAAATATTCTCAGAAGTCCATGAAGTGCTTCAAGTTTTGCTGCTTTATCCTGGAATTAGTCCAAAGTATTATAAACTAACCCAGAAGAAATTCAAACTGATTCATGCCATCATATTCAAAATTATTTGTTATGCATCAGAAAGCTAAATAATCAGTAAGGATGTGAGAAGAATAGATGCCTTTGAGTTGTGATGCTGGAGAAGAGTAGTGAACATACCACAGACTACTAAGAGAATTCACAGGCCTGTACTGGAGAGGGTGAAACCTAGCTGCTTCTTGGAAGCAAGGATTTTGGAGCTCCGTCTCACATAGTTTAAGAATGTGGCAAGGAGGAACCAGTCCCTGGAGAAAGATATTCTTGGATGGACAGTGCAGCAGAAGAAGCCCTAGAAGAGATGAACTGAGACGGTACTGGGGTAAATGAGGTGGGTGTGTCAGAAAGTGAGACGGATTCAGGTTAGGAGAGTGTTCAGAGCCACTGTGCACAGGATCACGATGACTTACAGTCAATTCAGAGGCACATAACAACAACATAATAAAAGGCGATTTCATTCAAGGTATGCAAAGATTATTCAACATTTGAAAATCAATCAATGTAATACACTTCTTGTTGTTGTTGTTACGTGCCGTCGAGTCGCCTGCGACTCATAGCGACCCTATGTACAACAGCCCTAAACTCCGCTCTGTCCTGTGCCAATTGCACTGTCTC
>NW_006399825.1:9051960-9067787 GCF_000299155.1 Elephantulus edwardii | reverse complement strand
AAAAATTTTTATTATTCATTTTAATGAAAATCTACAGAGACATTAGATTTCTATTCATTCATTGCTTCACGTTTCTCCCTGTCCCCCCATGCCCAATTTGCTCTGCTCTTTGAAAAGTGAAAATTTTTTCATTGTTATACAATCTCTCCCAACTCCACTCCACTATGCAGCCTTTGTTCTGGATTCCTGTCATGACAATAATACCAATCATATATCCCTTTTAAACAGTTCTCTCCCTCATCTGTTTCAATGCAGTCTCCCCCCAACACTGATGTAAGTCCTGTTTTACAACAGTGGCACTAATCAGTATTTGTCCTTTTGTGTCTGAGATATTTCACTCAGCATAACGTCCTCCAGAGTTGCTCATTTTGCATAATATTTCATGAGTTCATGTTTTTCAATGCAGCATAGTATCCCATTGTGTGAATATACCACAGCTTCTCTATCTATTCGTTTGTTGATGAGCACTTGGGTTGTTTTCCAACTCCTTGATATTGTGAACAAAGTCATGATAAGCATGGGTGTGCATCTTCTTGGGTGGCAGTTATGGTTTCTTTGGGGTATATTTCAAGTAGTGTAACTGCTGGGTTAAATGGTAAGAAATACCCAATTCTTAATCAGCTTCAGATAACTTACATTTGCATTAAAGGACTTTTACTATATGTGACATTATAAAACTTTTAAATTGAAGAACACAAGAAAGTCATCTGAGAAATTAAGCATATTCTTCACAATTTTGAAAAGTATTCCTAACTCTAATGACAAACACTAAAAGTTATTTATAGACTGACTTCCTTTACTTTCAATCTATAAGGTGAAGTCTTGATGGTGTAACAGTTAAGTACTTAGCTGCAAAGTAAAAGGTAGGCTGAGTCAAATCCACCAGTCTTTCCACCGGAGAAAACATCTGGCAATGTGCTTCCATGGAGTTCTTAGCCTAAGAAATGCTACAAGGCAGTTCTGCTCTGTCTGCAGGGTCCCTACTAGTTGGAATCAACTTGATGACATGTAAAAAGAACAAAGAAAAAAATCTATAATTGGCAAAGTTTTAAAGCACAGGTGATCATTAATAAATATGCATGAAAGATTTTCAATTGCACTCCTCCACCTCCTCCTTACTAATGGGAAGAAAACAAAGGATACTATAGTTAATTCAAAGAAAGGAAAGGGACATACTGCTTTCAATAAGCAGTTGTGAGATGCCATCCAGTCTAGTACAATTCATATGAACAGCCATTCTGAATCATGTCCTATCCTGTGCCATCCTCATCATCTCTGAGACACTAGAGCCCAATCCTGAAATCACAGTGTTGATCTATCTCATTGAGGGTGGGGCTCTTCCTCTCCTTCACTGACTCTCTGTTTTTCCAACAATGACGTTCCTTTCCAAGGAAAAGCCTCACCTAGCTACATGTCAAAAGTATGAAAGACAAACCTTGGTCATTCTTGCCTTTAAAAGAACACTGTGGCCATATCTTTTCCAGGACTTACCAATTTGTTTTCTTTGGCAGTCCATGACATACTTTTCTCCAGCACCACAACTCAACAGCATCAATTCTTTTATGTCATCCTTATTCAAGGTCCAGCTCTCTGATGCATACCAGGTGACTGACTATTGCCAGAATCAGGCACACCTTAGTCTTCAAATTGACATCACTGCTCTTCCATATTTTGGAGAGGTCCAAAGGTCCAAGGGTGTTGACGGTTGATCCATGCATGATGAAATCATTGACAGCTTCAATTTTTTCTCCATCTATCGTAATGTGGACTCTTGGGCCTGTGATGAGGATCTCTGCCATCTTGATGTTGAGATGAAATCCATATTGAAGGCTTTTAGTCCCTGATCTTCTGCAGCAGGCATTTTGCATACACTCCTTACCTTCAGCCAGCAAAGTTGTGTGCCATCAGCATAACACAGGTTCTTGATAAGCCTTCCTCCAATCCTGATGCCACACTCCTCTTCATGGAGGAAAGCTTCATGAGTGATTTGCTCAGCATACATATTGAATAGATATGGAGAAAAAATACAACCCTCACAAACATTCATCTTGCCACTCCTCCATGGGCCTCAGCTGTAGTCTGAAAAGGGTGTCCTGTACCATGAAATCTACATGCCTGGTTCTCTTCATGGTTTGCTTTTAGTTAGAGTTACAACACCTGTCAGTTCAGCTATTGGGGAATGAAATGCATGTTGTCAATTGCTTAATATTTCATATGTTATAGTTCTAGATGTTATTAACTGCTCCAACTGGCAAAGTACTCATTTCTCAGTTTGTTGTACTGTTGTGGATTGTGGAGTGCTCTAATGGTAGGTTCTGTGCCACCAGTGTCTCAGATACCCCAAGAGCCACCCATGGTGGAGAGGTTGCAATAAAACTCCTAGATTAAGGGAGACTAAGGAGGAGGACTGGCTATCCACTTCCAAAAAAACCTTTTAAAACCCTATGAACAGAGGAGCATGGGTAGGTATAGGATCACACACAGAACCCAGATAGGAATTCATTAAAATGAGAAACAGCTGCAAACTACCATTAATAATTAGAACATGGAATTTGTTATGTGCCATCCGGCTGCTTGAAACTCATAGTGACCCTATGTACAATTGCTCTGAACCCTGCTCTATCCTGTGCCAACCTTGTCTCTGACACACCTACTCCCATTGCCCCAAACACTGAGTCAATCATCTCATTGAAGGTCTTCCTCTCTTGCGCAGTCCCTCCACTCTTCCAAGCATGATGTTCCTCTCTAAGGACTGGTCCCTTCTGGCAACATGCCCAAAGTGTGTCAGACAAAACTTCAGAATCCTTGTTTCCAAGGGGAATCTTGGTTTCACCCTCTCCAAAACAGACCTGTTTTTTTGGCAGCCCACAGTATGTTTAAGACTTCTCCAGCATCATAATTTGAAGGCATCAATTCTTCTATCATCCTTAGTCCAATTCTCTGAAGCATATCAAGAATTGTGAAACCACAGACTGGATTAGGCACATATTAGTCGCTAGACTGACAATGTTGCACTTCAGTACTCTGGAGGTGTCCTTGACAGGAGACATTCCCAATGCAATTCATCTTTTAATTTTCTGGCTGCTGTTGATTGGGAGCAAAGCAAACTGAAGCTGTGAACAATCTCATTCTCTTTATCATCTATCATGACATTGCCAATCGGCCCAAAGATGAGAATCTTTGTTTTCTTGATGTTGAACTTCAGTCCATATTTAAGGCAGCAAACATTTCAGGTCCTCCTCAGTTTAAGCAAGCAAGGTTGTGTTATCTGTACAACACATCTTGTTAATGAGTGTTTTTCCAATACTGATGACACATTCCTCCTCATAAAGCCCAGTCTCCCAGATGATCTATTCTGCACAAAGATTTTAAAGGTATGGAGATAGGACACATCCCTGATGTACATTCTTCCAGATTTTGAACCATGTAGGGAAAGCTGTCAAAGAATTAAATGGAACACATGAAGAATGACATTCTGGGCATCAGTGAACTAAGATCGGTAAGTATAGGCCATTTTTAATGAATCACATGGTCTATTATTCTGAGAATGAAAAACTGAGGAAGAATGGTATTGCTTTCACAGTTAAAAAAGACAATTTCAAGATCCATCCTGAAGTACAATGTTGTGAGTGACAGGATACTATCCATAAGCATATAAGATGACCTGTTAATACAATTATTATTCAAATATCCAAAAAGCAGCAGCACATAAAAAATTTAAGTGTATAATAGTTTTTCTTTATTACTAATACTGAGAGACAACAAAAACGCCTTAACAGTAACTAAGTACTATACAACGTTTGAAGGAGCAAGAACACAATAAAATGTATGACAAGTACTTGTTGAAAACCAGAGGTGTATTAGTCAGAGTTCCATTATGGGTAGTGTTGGCAAATTATCCCATAAGCAAAGTAAGCATGGGCTTATTTGTATTTATTTTCTAACCTGTAATTAGTAAATGCACATTCTTTCCACCACATCAAATATGCTGCTTCTGGGTACAGCTTTTATCTGTCTCTCTCCCAATCTTACAGAACCTTCCTACAGCCTATTCAAATTTACAACTGCTTGGTAAGCAAGGTATACATGGGTTTATTTGTGCTTATTAATCTGTAGCAAACAGTTTCATGTGGATCTCAACATAAACTTGTGCTTATCTTATTGAGTAATATGTCCCTGTTTATAGGAAGCACCACAACACTCTTTTTTATAAAGGCCAAACTTATACAAGGAATTCAGTTACCAAAGCAAGGAAGTAGTAGGAGGTGCTTCCACATATCTCATAACATTATCACAGCATTTCACACCAGAAAGTGTTACATATAACAGAGAGGTATAAAAATCAGAAGAAAACTAGTGAGAACACTATTATGATATTATGCTGTACTTCTATGTCCTATGCTGTGATCTGGAAACCACCACATCATGAGTACTGGTCCTAGTATCTACACACCATGGCAGGCAAATGCAAACAAAAGAAAAAAAATATGCCGTATCCTGCCATTTAACATTAAGCAACTCAACAACACGAAACTGCAACAGAAAAACTCAGTATTTTCACACTTTTCTGACCAGTACACATGACAGCTAATGCAGAAATGTAACCTCTTACCCATGTTTCTCCTTCAAATATTCATGAGGGCATCTATATTGATCTAAAACAGCATATTATGGATAATGTCTAAACTTACTATAACCGGAGGAACAGTAAAGAAAAACCAGTTCAGTCACAGTAAGAACTTTACAGTATTATAACTTACTACAGATTCAACCTATACTTTCCACCTCAGGAGTGATCCTGATTCCCAATACACGCACTGGGCAGAACAAAGCACATCATTAGGAATTGTGGCTTTTTGACCTGTTCCATGGCTGTTCTAGTGGATCAGCTCAAAGGGCTTGCATTTATCGTCTTACTTCCTTAACTCCTCCATGCTGAGCCAACTACTCTGAGAGCATTTGTCAAAAACAATTATAGACAGATGCATCATCAGCTACTACTGCTGTCTGTGACAATATTTAACAGTTGGAGAAAATACATGAACTAAAAATATGAAAGAAAATGCTAAGGAATGAGAGGCTTTGGGATAACCTACTGTTTACTGAGTCAATTTTGACTCCTTGAGATCCTCCATTAAGTTTCTGAGGCTGAACGAGATTGTCCGTCTTTTTTTTTTTTTGTCCCACGGCCTGTAGTGGCTTCAGACCACTGACTGACTCTGGTTAGCAGCCTGACACAATTTGGACTACGCCCTAACTTTTTAAAAAACACTGATATAATACTGAAAATATAAAGTGTCACATAAATCCCCAGCACTTTCTAAGAAAAGAACTGGAAAGATCCTAACTCCTAGGAAATAGCTGTAAAGAACATACATTTTCATCTCCAGATAACCTTCAAAATAGTTATCACTAAGGCAGCGCTGTAAATTGTCCAAGTGAATGTTAAAACATATTTCTTGTGTGTCTCTCTCTCACACACAGCCCAATTGCAAACACTACAAATTCTTTTTTACTAGAAATTTAAGGAAATTCTTGCCCATCTACCAGCAGATCACTGCACTACAAGAGACTTTAGGTCTACACACAACAAACTGTATTGACTTTACAAATTAGTCCAAATAATGTCAGTAAATGAAGAATCAGCAAGCAAAAACTAAACCTTAAAAACTATAGAGAATTTTAGTTCCAGACTGACACATTATAATTGACAACATGTCCCATTTTAACAAAAAAAAATTAAGATGCAATCAAACCAAAAAGTACAGCACATGCATAAGCCAAAAAAAAAAAAAAAAGAACCATGGGAAACTGCATAAGCAAAAAAAAAGAACCATGGGAAACTGCCCCGGAAGAAGCTGAGCCACTGGACATGTGTTAGTCACAAAACAAATTTTGGTTACTTTAAATATATACAAAGAGCTAACGGGAACGCTGGTGGTGTAGCCCACAGGGGATTGTGCTACTAACCCGAAGGTGGTACCATTCTGGTGCACTAGCCACCCTGAAAGAGAAGGATGAGCAATCTCCTCCCATGTGATTTATAGTCAGGAAATCCACTGAACAATCTGCTCTGACAAGGCAATTCCTACTGATGGCAATGAGTCAGCACGTCAAAAGACAAAACTAAAGGAAATCAGGATAGAAATGTCTCACCAACTGCAGAATATCAAAGAAATGGTAGCTATTGAGTACTGAATCTAAAACCAAAAACTAAAGGGAAGAATTCAACAGAGGAAATCACAACAGATTTGGGTAAAAAGAAAGAATAAACAAATTTAACTATAGATAAACTGAGATAACGCAGTCTGAGAAAGGGAAAAAAAGTATCTAGAAAAATAAAGTACCTAACTATAACTTCTGTGTCCCTCTCCTTGTCTTCTCTTTTAGTGATATTGTGCAGATTCTCATATTCATGCATTAAAGTCAAAATCAGCCTAACCCTCCAGCTGGTTTTTGAGAGGCTGGAAATTACATCAGAGAGGATGGCCCACCTTTCTCCTGTGGAGCCACTGGTGCACTGCAACTGCCAGAAAGGTGCCACCTCCGAGTTAGCACAGCTCCCTGTGGACTACACCACTAGAGATCCCTCTGTGCTAATTACTTCCTTACTATATACTGTCTTTCCTTTCACCCAATTTAAAATACATCTTTATCTAATAACTTCTAATAGTTGTATTAGACCCTGCTGAGTTAAATAAGTCAATCAAAAAAGGATAAACATTGAGTCCATTTTTACAAAAAACTAAGGAAAGATTTATACCCAATAAAAAACAGTCTTTTATGGGTTACAAGGAAAAGGTGGGGGGGGGGGGATTAGTTATTAGATGATTTCATGATCCACAATCCACACCCTTAGTATCAGCAATTAGGAGACCAAGAGGTATATTACACTAAGAAAGTTTGCAGTCAGGGACCTCTCCAAATTAATGAGGAAAAATTGTCAGTTTGAAGACTAAGGTGCACCTAATTAAGACCTTGGTCTTTTGCTATACAACTGAAAGGTATACAGTGAGTAAGGATGACAGAAGGAGAATTGATGCCTTTAAGCTTTAGTGTCAGAAATGAGTACTGAATATCCCATGGAATGGCAAATAATAAATGGGTATGTCTTGGAGAAAGTGCAGCCATAGTGCTCCCTGGAGGTAAAGATGACAAAGCTTTGTCATGCCTGGAAAGTTAGAGAGTAGGTGAAAGAGAGGAAGACCCTCAACCAGATGGACTGACACAGTGACTGCAACTATGGGTTCCAGTGTGTGAGAAATTATGAGGATGGACAGAGTTTAGACTTGTTATTCACAGTGTTGCTATGAATCCTGCTTGACAGCAGCTACCCACTACAATAATACCCAAACACCTTGAAGCAATGAGCTGCTGGCCTGGGGCCAAGAACCATAACCTTAGGACATCAAGGTTAACTGGTATAACAGATCCTGCAACTGTAGACCTTCAAAGGTTTTAAACAGTTATCTAAGGGAAAAATATTGGTCTTTGCCCATTCAGAGCAAAGAGTAGTGAGGAAAAAAATAAATACTAGGCACAAGGAAACAATTAGTCCAAAGGAATAATATGCGCCAGTGAGTAGCCTGTGACTCATAGCAACCCTATGTACAATAGCTCTGAACCCTACCTTATCCCGAGCCAATCTCACTGACTCTGACCCATCTAATCCCACAGCCCTAGTTACCGTGTCAATCCATCTCATTCAGGGTCTTCCTCTTCTGCGCTATTCCTCCACCCTCCCAAGCACGATGTCCATCTCCAAGAACTGTCCCCTCATGCCCATGTGCCCAAAGTATTTTAGACAGAGCTTCAAAATCCTTGTCTCCAATGAGAAATTTGGTTTCACCTTCTCCAAGTCAGAACTATTTGTTTTCCTGGTGGTCCATGGTATGTTCAAGACTCTTCATCACAACTCAAAGGCATCAACTCTTCTATTATCCTTAGTCATTGTCCAGCTCTCCAATGCATAGCAAGATATTACAAAGATCATGGCCTGGATCAGGCACACCTTAGTCTCTAGACTGACGTCATTGCTGTTTAACACTTTGGGGAGATTCCTGACAGCAGACTTCCCCAATGCAATTCATTTTTTTATTTCCTAACGCTAGTGCCAAAAGTGTTGATTGTGGAGCCAAGCAAGATGAAATTGTTAACAATCTCAATCTCTTTACCATCCATCACGGTGCAGACTGATGCAGACTTCTGGGCTACTCCTTCTAGCTAGCTAGGAACTCCTACATGGATTACATCTCAACATGAAGAAAACAAAAAGCCTCACCACAAGGTCAACAGGCAACATCATGATAAATGGAGAAAAGACTGAAATTATCAACTATTTCATCTTGCCTGGATCCACAATCAACACCCTTGGAAGCAGTAACCAAGAAATCAAGAGATATGTGGCATTGGGGAAATCTGTTGTCAAGGAATTCTTCAAGTTATTAAAGACCAGTAATGTCAATTTAAACTCTAAGGTGTGCCTGATTCAAGCTTTAGTCTTTCAGTCTTTTCAATCACTTTGATAGGCATCTGAAACATGAACCGTACTAAAGAAGACAGAAGAATTATTGATACCTTAACGTTGTGATGTTGGAGAATAGTAAATATCCCATGGCCTGCCAAAAGAACAAACAAATCTATCTAGAAGAAAGTGCAACCAGGGTGCTCCTTGAAGGCAAGAATGGTGAAACTTCATCTCGCACACTCCGGGCATGTTGTTAGAAGAGACCAGTCCTCGGCAAGGAACATCATGCTTGAAAGGGCGGAGGATCAGTAAAAGATTCTCAATAAGATGGACGGACACAGTCACTGTAGCAATGGACTCAAGTATATCAGAGTAGATGGCACAGGATAGGGTAAAGTTTAGATCCAGTGTTCAGAAGCATTGCTATGAGTCATAAACTCTACTGTACCTAACAAGAGCAACAACATAAAGTGAACAATAACACCAGGAAGTACATTGTTATGTAATGTACTATTGAGTTGAAACCAACGCATAACTGACTCTCCAGTGGGCTTTCAGAGGCTATATGTAGCATGTTGTTTTTGTTGTTGTTGTTGTTGTTGTTATTGTTGTTGTGTACTGAGGCATCAGAATTGACCCACAGGTGATCTTCCAATGGGTTTTCAGAAGCAGTAAATCTCACAGGACTGTCCATCCTTTTCCCACAGAGCAGCAGTTGGATTTAAACCACATACTTTTTTTGGGACTGCAGCACAGCTTCTTACCACTAGGCCACCAGAGCTCCCTGCATGAGAGGGGACTATTCATCTTTTTCCCCTCAAAGCAGTTAGCTGGTAGATTCAAATGCATGCCTTTGAATTGGCAGTGCAACTCCTTACCACTACGCTACCAGAACTCTTAGCTACTCTTGTTTTGTCGCTAGGTGCCATCTAGTCAAGTAGGACTCACAGCAACTCTTTGAAAAACCAGTATGAATCTTGTTTTATCCCGTGCCATTCTCACAATCTCTGACACATTCAAGTCCACTCACAGTCACCAAGTCAACCCACTTGCTTGAAGGAAGGTTTCCCTCTCTTCTACCTTCTCAGGTATGATGTCCCTCTTCAAGGAGTCACCTCTCCTAGCAATATGCCCAGAGTATGTGAGATGAAGCTTCATTATCTTTGCCTTCAAAGAAGCACTCTGGCTGCACCTTCTCAAAAATGTATGTTTGTTCTTTCGGTAGCCCACAGGATCTTCAGCACGCTTCTCCAACACCACAGGTTTAAAGGCATCAATTCTTCTGTCATCCTTAGTCACTGTCGAGCTCTCAGATGCATAGTAAGTGATTAAGCCCATGGCCTTAATCAAGCACACCATAATCCTCAAACTGCTATCATTACTCCTCAATATTTTTGAGAGATCCCAGAATACAGAACTTTCCTAGTCGAAGCAAGTCTCTGAACTCCTTAGTGCTGGCACTCAGTACACTGGTTATGGATAGATCCAAATAAGATGAAATCACTGACAGCCTCAATTCTTTCTCTATCATGATGTCACCTATCAGTCCAGTGGCGAGGATTTTGGATTTCTTGATGATGAGACGCAATCCAAAGGGACATCTCATACCAGCAACAGCAGCAAAGTTCAAAAAGACAGCAAACAACAAATGATAATGAGGGTGTGAAAGATGAACTCTCACACATAGTGTAAGCATATAAAGTGGTACAACTGCTATGGGAAGCAGGTTAAAAAGATGAAAATAGAAATACCATTTGATTAAGCATCCTCACTGCTTGATATATATCTTAAAGTATTAAGAGCTACAATAAGAACAGAAATATGTATATCCATGTTCATTGCCATATTAGTGACAATAGCAAAGAGTTGGAAACAACTCAAAGAATGAATGACTGGGAAAAAAAAACACTATGGTACATTCAGCAACCAGAAGATGATAAAATAAATGAATGGGACATTCTAAGAATCAAATCCTTATGCACAGCCAAAACCTTCTCCAACAGGGTTTACAAAGGGAAGCCACAGACTGGGAAAATGTATTTGGGAATGACATTTCAGATAAGGGACTTATATCAGAATTTATAAAATACTTGAGCACCACAAAAAGATAAAGGTAAATAATCCAATTGAAAAATGGGCACAGGATATGAACAGACACTTCTCCATAGAAGACATTCAGATGGCCAACAAGCACATGAAGAAATGTTCAAAATCCTTAGCTCTAAGGGAGATGCAAATCAAAACAACTATGAGATATAATCTCACCCCAGTAGGTATAGCAAAATTTAACAGAACTGCAAGCAACAAATGCTGGCGAGGTTGTGGAGAAAATGGAACCCTATTCACTGTTGGTGGAAGTGTAAAATGGTGCAACCATTGTGGAAAGTTGTGTGGTGCTTTCTCAAAAAGTTGCAAAGAGAGATACCATTTGACCCAGCAATTCCACTACTGGGAATATACCCCAAAGAAACCATAACCACCACCCAAGCAGATACATGCACCCATGTTTATCGCAGCTTTGTTCACAATAGCAAGGAGTTGGAAACAACTTAAGTGCCCATCAACAAACGAATGGATAGAGAAGTTGTGGTATATTCACACAATGGAGTACTATGCTGCATTGAAAAACAAGGAACTCATACAATATTATTCAAAATGGGTGACCCTGAAGGACATTATGCTGAGTGAAATAACTCAGTCACAAAAGGACAAACAGTGCATGGTATCACTGTTGTAAAACAGGACTGACATGGGGGAGACTGAGAAAGATGGGATAAATAATGTATACTGCATTGAAACAGATGAGGGAGAAAACTGTTTAAAAGGGTTATGTGATTGGGTATTTTTGTCATGACAGGAGTTCAGAAAAAAGGCTGAATAGTGGAGTGGACCTGGGGGGAGGGATTGTAAAACAACAGGGGAACTTTTCTTTTACTTTTCAAAGAGAAGAGTATACTGGGGGGGAGGGGGGGGAGCAGGAAGAAAAGTGCAACAATGAAGGAATGGAAATCCAAAGTGTCTCTAAATTTTCACTGAAATTAATAATAAAAAAAAAACTACGGTACATTCAAACAATACAGTTCTAACAACATCAAAAACAATAAAGAATTCTTGAAACACTGCCTAACATACAGATATCCAGAGGATTGTGTTGGGGAAAATAAGTCAGTAAGGAAAGGATAAACATTGTATAAAACCGGTGTTATAAAAAGCTAGTGCCAAATGGTGAAATTTTAAACAATGAATGGCCCAGAATACAATTTAGTTTGCTTTTATAAGTTGTTACTGGTCCCTAGAGTTACTGATGTATCAATGAAAATTCAATCACTAAATACCCTTATTGAAAAGTCAAGCCTAATTCCTTTAAGGATGGCAAATCTTTATCCACCTTCATCTGCTGAGCCATCTCAATTAAGGAGAATTCAGACTACCTAATTCAGACTCCACTATTCATCTGTCAGTCTGTCACACCACAGTAGTTTTCATGTTGCTATGCTGGAAGCTGTACTACTGGTATTTCAAATACCAGGCTGGTTAATCATGATAGACAGCTTTAAGAAGAGCTTCCAGACTTAGTGTGACTATGCAGGGAACAAAACTGTCCAAAAACTTATAAAATAATTGGTCCTTGAAAACTCTTTGAAAAGCAGTGGAATAATGCCCAATATAATGAGAATTGTGTTGAATACACCACGGACTGCTAGGAGAACTGGTTTGTCCTGGAGAAGGTGAAGCCTGAATGCTCCTTGGAGTCAAGGATTCTGAAGCTTCGTCTGGCATACGATGGGCATATTTCAAGGAGGGACTGGTCCTTAGAGAGGGACATTATGTTTGGCAGAGTGCAGGAATGGCTCAGGAGAGGAAGACCCTCGATGAGATGGATTGATTCTGTGACTGGGGTGGTGGGAATGAGAGTGTCAGAGAAGGCGAGGTTGTCACAGGATATAGCAGCATTTAGGGCTCTTGTACATAGGGTTGATATGAGTCATGCGACTCGACGGCACATAACAACAGCAACAAGGCCAGAACACAGACTTCAAGATGGAAAACATCCCAAACACAACTGGGCAAGAGTAACCTCCTCCACCTTAATGGCACAGACAGAGTAAAGCCTTCAATCAGTGAAGGACTTTACTTTGCTGATGTGACAAGATTCAAAAGAGAAAAGGAGCTGAAAATATCCATTAATAAATAATTGAAACATGGAATGTACAAAGTACAAATATAAGAAAAATAGAAGCTGTCAAAAATGAAATGGAAAACAAAGATAAATCAATTGCTGGTCATGTTCTGGTGGCTAGTGGCAAGAAGTTTTGCTGCCAATGCTGAAGCTACGTGGTTCGAAGCCACCAGTTCCTCTGCGGGAGAAGGATGGGCAATCTCCTCCCGTGCAATTAACTGTCTGAAAACCCGCTGGAGATTAAGCTGTGGGTCGGTTCCAATTCTATAGTCCAAAACAACAAAAACAAGGTTATGTTACTGTTGTGTGCCACACAGTCGGAACCAACCGATAGCTGACCTTCCAGCGGGTTTTTAGAGGCAGTAGATCACAGGAGAGATTACTCATCCTTTCCCATAGAGAAGCGGGTGGATTCAAAGTGTGTGCCTTTGGGATTGAAGTGTAGCTTCTTACACTAGGCTACTACAGCTCCCTCCTAGGCATTAATGAACTATGATGGGCTGATCTGGCCATTCAGATAGAATCATAAGGTTTACTGTGCTGGCAACGGCAACTGAATGGAATTTTATCTCATTCATCTTCAAAAAATATTTCAAGATCTATCTTGAAGTACTATGCTGCAAGCAGTAGAACATCTATAAATATACAATATAAAAATACAAGGAAGACCTGTTAATACCACTATTCTTCAACTCTACGTACCAATCACTAAACCTGAAGATGAAGAAACTGAAGACTTATACCAACAACTCCAGTCTGAAGTTAACTTAATATGCAATCAAGATGTATTAACAGTATCTGGTGGTTGGAAAAGAAAAAGTTGTTAACAAGGATTCGTAGTTGCAAAATATGGCCATAATGACAAAAAAAAAAGAAGCCAGAGACCATGTAACAGAATTTTGGATGATCAACTATTTAATCACTACATAAATGGCCACTAATACACCTATTATATGTGTAGTTACTTAGACATATATCTAGCATATAGTACACATGTCTATCATTATACCTAGCATATGGAATTTCTAGGACTCAAACTGACTACATTAGTTGAAACAAAGTGGACAACCTCTCAATATTAGTGGTCAGAACAAGGCAAAGGCTCAAATATGGAACACATTCAAGTTCAAATCAAAGCTAAAGAAAATGAAAACAAATTCACAAGAACCAAAATATGACCTTGAGAACATCTCACATGAATTCAGAAACCCTAACAAGGTCATATTAGAAGCACTGAACACTAAAACTTGAAGACCTAATGAGTTGTGAAATTATATCAAAGGGCATCATACAAAAAAGCAGAAAGTCACTAAAAAGGAAAGAACAAAAACTAACAATGATCAAAATGGTTTTCAGAATAGACTCTGAAACAGCTGAACAGATGATTTCAAAAGGTGATTCAAAGCAAAGTATTATATCAAAATATGCAAAAATCTAGAGTTAGAAAAAGTGAAGCATGCTCAACATTTCCCAAACTGAAAGGGAAGAAAAAAATTCCAGGCTCAAACTGGAATACTGAAGGATTCTCTGGACAAAACACTCAATGAAACAAGAGGCACCAAAAGATGAAGGAATAAAGAATTCACTGTACCAAAAAATATTGGTCAACAAAGAACCACAGGAGTAGCATATAATCAAGATCAAACAGTACTGAAGAAAGACATCTGGACAGCACTGAAGGAACTGACAAAAACAAGGCTTCAGAAATTAAAGGAATACCAATTAAGATGTTTCAAGCAACAGATGTAGCCCTAGATGTGCCCATTCATCCAAATGAAGAAATCTGAAAGATAGTCAACCAACTGAAAGGTATGTTTTTTCCCAACAGAATGCAGAAGTTAACAATATCACTAACATCACACACAAGTAAAATTCTGATAAAGTTTATTCAAAAATGTTGATGCAGTATTTTAACAGTGAACTACCAGAAATTCAAACTGAATTCAGAAGAGAGTATTGGGGTAGTGGTGGGCAGTGAGAAAAGTGCAACAATGAATGAATGGAAATCCAAAGTCTCTGTAAATTTTCATTGAAATAAAAAAATTATTTTAAAACAATAAAAATTTTATTCACAGTTTTTAGGAGTTAGAAAATAGAGTAATTACTGCACTATGGTAGATCTGCTGCTCAATGTCTGGCTTCCCTAGACCACTATCTTTAATTTAATCAAGCTGTCTCAACTTTGACTACCCTGCAAACATATGACCAGCCTACATCATCAACAGCTGCAGGACCATTTCTTCCTCAAGCAAATAGACAGTGTTAGTCTATTTACAAGGGGACTGGCTAGTGTCAACATTAAATTAAGAAGATGCAGCAGGAGAAGGTGGGAATCTCACCACCAGAAAAGAAGGAAGCAAAGATGACAGCTCACACCCTTTGGAGCCAGAGAGTCCTCTACCATGGATTGGATCTTGCTTTTAACTGAAAAGCTCTGGTTTGAGTGACTGGATCTTGCTGTCTTGCTGTTAAGTGAGCAGCTCTCTGGACTGAGAGACTGTACCTTGCTGTTAACTTGAAATTTAACCTATTTACTTTCCCAATAAACACTATAACCATAGTATGGTTCTGTGAAGTCTGTGTGGTGAATGCAATGGATTTCAGACCTAGTAAGTGGGTAAAGGAGCATATGAGGACATGTCTAACCTTATAGAAAAGAGTTTTGTGTTGTGGATGCTGTTGATGGGGTCAGTTTCCCCTTGTGCAGCTAGCAGAAGTCAGATTCAGCCTACCCCACATTGTCTTTGCTCTAATTACATTTTTAATACAGATGATTTTTACATTTTTAAAGTCAGAATCAGTAACCCAGAAAACTACTATTACAACCCTGTTCTAGCAACAGATTTATTATATGATAAGACAGGAAATATCTACAGCTAATGTCAGAGATGATGAGGATGCCAAATGATAGGGCAGGATTTTGGTCAGCTGTTCATAGGGTCATTATGAGTCATACTAGATTCAATGGCACCTAACAATGATTTTTCTAAGGATACTTATATTAGAAATAACTCAAACAAAATACAATTGTTTTCCCAAGGACAGCTCAAAAATTTGTTTTTCCTTGTTCACTTTTCATATTGAACATCTGTGTTTCATTGACTATGCAAAGGCATTTGACTGTGTAGATCATAACAAACTGTGGCTGACTCTGAGAAGAATGGGAATCCCAGAACACTT
>NW_006399825.1:9042266-9051000 GCF_000299155.1 Elephantulus edwardii | reverse complement strand
ACTTGACGGCACATAACAACAACAACAACATATTCAAAATATTCTGATTTGAGAGAGCAGCCACCTAGATGCAAGGAAAAATAATTCTGATTTACCATAAATACTGCTAACAACTACCTTTTTTTTTAATAACCACCTTTATCATTTATTACAAAGGATCAAGAGATTGATTTCTATTGTGCCTTTCAGAAAAAGAAATTTTAAAAATACTATTGGGTTAGTTAACCTGAACCCCCAGTTAGGACACGCTCCTATATATAATAAGGCTAAATTTATCATCTGGCCTATGACCCACCAATTAACTTCCACCTCGCCTAATGAATGAAGAGTTGCACTGCCAATGCAAAGGCAAGCCATCAATCCACAACTACACTGAGGGAGAAAGATGGGCTATCTCCTCCCATGCAATTTACAGCTTCTGAAAACCTGCTGGAGGGTAAGCTATGAATTGGTTCTGACTCAACAGCACATGACAACAACACAGGGTCACAGGCAACATTAAAACTTGGGCTGGTCAGTTCTTAAGTCACATGGAGAGTCCTGTGCTGCTGGATCAGCACAAATCCATTATCATCAATTTCTATTATCAAGTATACCACAAATAAATAAGAGCTGTCAGCCAGTGCAAGAGAACATCAATAATATCTACTGAATCCTAAAGTAGATGACAATCTAAAAGGTGAATGTGAAAAGTCTACTACAAATACTAAAAAAGATATTTTAAAATCAAAATCAAGGCTGGTCCAATGGTTGTGGAATATCAGAAACTATTAGCTTTAGGGCAACCACAGTTGGTATACTACCCCCTAATGCTGAATTTGACTGGAGCAAAAAATATTTTACTAATTTAAAATAAAAATACATTTATTTAAAATTTTTTATTTTATTATTTTTTGTGCAGGCACTGTCAAATCAGGTCTGACTGGTACAGGAGGAGATTGTCCCTCCTTCTCCAGCAGAGCATCTGGTGGATTCAAACCAGGCACATCTGGGATTGCAGTGCAGCTTCTTTCCACTAGGCCACCAGAGCTCCCTTAAAAATTCATTTTTTTTTTAATTTTTATTATTTTGTCTGTGTGTACCGTCAAATCAGATCTGACTGGTACAGGAGGAGATTGCTCCTCCTTCTCCAGCAGAGCATCTAAAAATTCATTTTTAATAATATTTATAAATTGAGTTAAGAACACTGCCACATTGATCTTTGCTAAAACAGGTAACAGTGGTAGTATCATTCCTCTTCTAAAAGATGACATCCACTTATATCTTTAACCTACATTTTTACTCTTTTACTGTTGTTGTTGTTGCTGTGTACCAAAGAGTCAAACTGACCCACAGCTGACTATCTAGTGGCTTTTCAGAGGCAGTTAATTGCACAGGAAGAGATTGCACATCCTCGTGCAGAGCAGCTGGTGGCCTCGAACCGCGTGCCTTTGGGATTGCAGCACAGCTTCTTGCCAGTAAGCCACCAGAGCTCCCACTTTTACTGTAAGAGACACAAATTTATTAACTGGTGATAAATACATGCAATCACTTTTCCACCCTCAATTTTTCTTCTGACTAAAATTCTTCCTCAAATATTACACAAGGCAATGGAGTTACTAATTCAATCCTTTAGGTTCTGCCTTCACTGTTTGGTTACTGTTATTAGGTGCCATCCAGTCAGCTCTGATTCATAGTGGACTGATGTACAACAGAACAAAACTCTGCTTTATTCTGCACCATTCTCATAATTTCTGTAGTGCTGAGTCCACTGCTGCAGTCACCATATCAATCCATCTCATTAAGAGTTCCTCTCTTTTTCTGAATTTTTACTGGACCATGGACTGGACCATTCTGATAACTTGCCCAATGTATATGAGACAAAGCCTCACCATGTTCACATCTAAGGAGCATTCTGGCTACACTTCTTCTAAGACAAATGTGTTTGTTCTTTTGGCAGTCTATCGTACATTCAGTATCTTACCCCAACACCATATTCAAAAGTATCAATTTTTTATCAGTTTTCTTCACTCACTGTCCAACTTTCTCTCCCATGCATATGAAACAACTAAAATCACCATGGCTTGATTCGCATACATCTAAGTCTTTAAACTGACAGCCTAGCTCTTTAGCATTTTAAAGAGATCTTTCACAGCAAATTTGCCAACTGCAATTTATCTTTGATTTTATGGCCGCTGCGTTCCTGGATATTGACTGGGGAGTCAAGTATAAAAAAATTGTTGACAACTTCAACCTTTCATTGTTTATCAAAATTTTCCCTCCCTCCTACTCTTACTTATCAACATTTTTAAACATTTTTATTCACAGTGTAAAAAAAGAAAATTATTCACAGTCTATAAATCACTATCAACCTACAAGCACATGGTGCAAATGTACCAAACTACTCCATGGGAGAAAGATGGACAATCTCCTCCAGTGTGATTTACTGCCTTTAAAACCTGCTGGAGGGTCAGCTATGAGTTGGTTCTGATTTGATGATACACAACAACTTATGGTATTAATTTGCACACAGATCTCTCCTAAAAAACTAGACTAGAAAACTACAAGCTACCCTGATGGTACAAAAGCATGGCTTAGTAGTAAGGAGTTGCACTGCACTCCCAAAGATACATGGTTTGAATCCACTGGCTAACCCAAGGGAGAAAGATAGGCAATCTCCTCCTGTACAATTAGCCTTTGAAAAACCACTGGAGGGTCAACTAGGAGTTGGAGGACTCAATGGTACATAACAAAAACAATTAATGTGAAAGAGAGGTCTGATGGCATAATTCATAGGGAGTTACTCTTAACCCAAAAGCCATTTCTCACTGGAGATTCAAATTCACCAGCAGCTCCTCCAAAGAGAGATGAACAGTCTCATCCCATGGATATAGAATCTCAGAAACTCAATGAATACTTACATAAGTTGGTTCTGACACAATGGCAAAAGCGTATGGGTGTGTTGTGGAGTTTTTTTTTTCCTAACCTAAAGGTTGGCATATATATATGCCAGCCTTTAGGTTAAGAAAAAAAAAACTCCAAAGGGTCAAGGACTGCAGCCTTCAGTATGGACTGAGGCTCAATGTCAAGAAGACAAAGATTCTCACCACTGGACCAATTGGCAGCGTCAGGATGGATGGCGAAGAGATTGAGATTGTTCACAGCTTCAGTTTGCTCGGCTCCACAGTCAACACTCTTGGCACCAGCAGTCAGGAAATCAAAAAGCGTCTCGCGATGGGAAAGTCTGCTGTTAGGGACCTCTCTAAAGTACTCAGGAGCAACAGTGTCTCTCTGGAGACTAAGGTGCACCTGATACAGGCCATGGTGTTTGCAATCGCTTGTTATGCATCAGAGAGCTGGACAATGGCTAGGGAGGATAGAAGGAGAGTGGATGCTTTTGAGCTGTGGTGCTGGAGAAGAGTACTGAATGTACCAAGGACTGCCAGGAAAACAGATTCATCTTGGAGAGGATTAAACCAAGCTACTCCTTGGAGGCAAAGATTCTGGGGCTTCGTCTGACATACTTTGGACATGTTGCCAGGAGGGACGAGTCCTTGGAGAGGGACATCATGCTTGGGAGGGTGGAGGGACAGCGCAGGAGGGGAAGACCCTCTATGAGATGGATTGATTCAGTGACTGGGGTAATCAGGATGGGTGTGTCAGAGGCAGTGCGGTTGGCACAGGATAGAGCAGGGTTTAGGGCTGTTGTGCATAGGGTCGCTATGAGTCCCAAACGACTCAAGGGCACATAACAACAACAACAAAGGCTGGCAATCCGAGCCCATCCTGTGGTCAAAGAAAAAAGGTCTGGTGATCTGCTTCAGGGGAAGACTGTCGTAGTTAGGTTGCACTGTGCCAACTATAACTCATAATGACCCTAAAGAAACAAATCAAACCTTGTCCTGTGCTGAGCCATTCTTACGATCTCCACTATGCATTTCAAGTGCCTCCTTTCCAATCTGAAGGACTTCTCTTCAGGCACTGCATCAGGCAATGTTCTGATGGTTTTTGAGGGCCTGTTATTTCAGAAATGGATGGGTAGTCCTGCTTCCTAGATTATGTTACTATGCAAACTCCACTGAAGCTTGTCCACCCTGGGTGACCCTGTCAGTAGCTTCCCACATCATAGTGGTACACAAACCATCACAGTACAGCACACTGACAGAGGAACAGTGGTTTAAGTTTTGGGAAAAATAAGAACATCCTTTGGAACAGCATTTCTACTCTTTAATACATGAGGCTGCCATGAGTGTGAATGAACTACATTTCCACAGATGTTTTGGGGGTTTTTTTAAGGCACCAGGTAGACATACATAGTGCTGTGGACAAAGAAAACGTCAAAAATTTCAGTGAAAAATTGAACCTGTAATCACTCCTACCATCACTCAGTATCAGCCTCCTCCATATGCATACCTTTGTACCTTTTGTATTAATCTTTGGCTTAACACACATTCTTCCATTTATTATTTGGTATTTACAACTGCCTGGTTGGGGAGGGGTAAAAAAAATCCTGGATACTTCTAGTTCATCCTCTAACAACAGAAATATTCCCTAAAATATAAAACAAAGTTCAGCACATGTCTAATAATCTCACAGCCCTCGTCCTAATTGATTATATTCTTCTCACAAATCTTATAAACCCTGTAAGTATGATTTTTGTTTAATTTATACGAAGCCTTAATAATGCCTCCCAATATAACTTATGTTAAGAAAGCTGTCTGGAGAGATGGAGGTGGGTGGCAAGGGAGGGGGAGATCAGCGTGAAGAAACAATTTAACACACGGTTTCCATTTCCACCTTTATCCCAAGAGAATTTAAATAGGAAGGGGGGAGGGGAATGGAGGCAGTAACCGTAATTCAGAACTATTTTTCTAAAAAAGCTGAATTTGCAAACCGTGTTTAATCCCGCTATTCTTTCAAATCATTTTAAAAGGTGTAGTTTCCTGCCCTTAAATCTAGAATCTTTCGCTTTATTCTCGAGCAGCTGGATCTCATCTCACCCATCATCCCTCCATACATCTCGATCTCCATGCATACTAACACACACACACATTAAAACGGAGTCCTCGTGCCAAGCCTTTCATCATGGGAAAATTAAACCATGAGGTTCATTTTCCCAATTCTTTCATGTTAACAATCACAATTCTTTTTCTCCCAGGAAAACTACCAATCTCTCCAGACTTGGGCTATGTGGGGAGTACTGCTCATTATCACGCAGCTTCCCTTTCTGCATAGGGAGAAAAATGCCAGTAACTTCCAACGAGAAGACAACTGCTCTTTTACCCTATCTCCTTCGACCTAAAGGGGGGAAATGGTCTCCGGAGGCATTCCCACGAATAGAAAGCCCAAGTCATGGACTTAGCAGCAATACAGCCCTTTAAAATCCGTCCAGAGCTCAGGGGCTGGGGGTGACCTCTCATTCCCCTGCGCGTCCCCCCGACAGGAGGGAGAATGCTGTCACCCAGAAAATGCCACACTCGCCGCCTCCCCCGCCAGCCCGCACCACACCGGCCCGAGCGCGGGGGCGAGCGGGGGCAGCAGCGAGGAGGCGGGGACACCACGCACGCACCGCGCCGAGGTCGGATTCACGATTTTTAAAAATGGTTTAAGCTACAATCTCCTCCTGTCACAGGGCTCCATCCAAAGCCTAGTCCCACCCTCCACCCCGGAACCCCTCTCCAGGGGCTCGGTCACTCCAGATCGCTGGTGGCGGCCTCGGCCCGCGCTCCCAGAAACCCGGCCCCCGACCCGGGGTTCTTCAGCTCGCCCCTCAGCGCCGGGGCCCGACGCTCCCAGGCCCGGGAAGGCGTCGCACCTGAATGTAGTTGTTCTCGCAGTAATCAGCCACCCGTTCCAGATTCGTGTAACTGTCGAAGAGGGCCCGGCGGCCCCCCGGGATTTCCTCCTCCAGCAGCATCTGCAGCTCCGCCATCTTCACATCCTCCTCTTCTTCCACCTCATAGAGACTGCAGAGGTAGCGGAGGCAGCCGTTTCAGGGAAGCCCAAGGCTGGGTGAGGAGGAGAGGAGGTGCGGCGGCGGCGGCAGCGGCGGCAACCGGGAGGAGCGAGGAACACCCCCCGCGCGCGCGCTCGCGCGACAGGGGAGGGGGCGGTGAGGACGGGGGCGGGGCGCGAGCCGACGAACGGCGAGAACGGTCACCGCGGCGACGGCCGGCCGGGCACGCGCACGCGCGCTCCCCGCTCTCCACCCCCAAGCTCCCGAAAAAGATTCCCACCCTCCGCCGCACCGCCCTTCCCTCCCCCACTTCCGCCGTCGCCTAGCGACGGCGCGGGGGGAGGCCGGGATGCGAGCTGGATCCCGACGCCCGGTTAACCCTTCGGCCCCACGCAGGTCGCGGGGCCCTGGAAGTCGCCTCCCTCCCTGGCCTTTGTTAGCCCGGCCGAGAGGCGCTCCCCGGCCCCGCTGCGTGCCCGCCGGCGTCTCCCACGACTTTCGGCGTTATTTCCACCCCAGGACCGGCCCGAGGAACCTCTCGTAGCCTCGCGCTGCTCCTGATTGGAGGCCGAAGAGTCTGTCCTCGAGAAAGACCACATTTTATCCTGGCTGGGAGAAAGCTCACAAACTTCCATGCAGCTTTTAAGTGTCGGTTCGGTTTTTCATTTTCTCCCCCCTTCATCTGTGAGTTCACCCTTTTTTGGTACGGTTAAATTCCAGTGTCTAAATCCCAAGGCTTTTGTTTTATTGCACTTGTCCGCCAGAGCTGAGAGCTGTTCTGTTGCTCTCCTGCGGCTCCCTGAGCTGAGATTTTTTGTGTTTGCCCTCCATTCTCTTCCTCGCCGATTCTGTCATTTCTTTAGTTTTATCGGCTTCACTTGTTTTCTTGTGTAAGTCAGTATTTCCAATTCTGAGGACGATTTTCCTGGGACTAATTTCCTTCCTCATAAAGCTGTTAAAGCCAAAGTTTATGACAAAGCACCGTTTGAAAGGTGAAGGGCTAAAAGTTTGGAGAGGAAACACTTAAAAATTAACTGTCGTGGAGTCGATTCCGACTCGTAGAGACATTTCCGAGAATGTAGATCACAAAAAGAGACAGACCTTTGGATTAGCAGAGCAACCCACCAGCGCTCATTCTACTACAAAAATTGAAGGTAGACGATTTTGATTTTGCAGTTCGTACCATCTCTTAGTCTCCAGTTACCTTATTTGCGTCTCATTTCCCTAAATCTAAGCACACCTTACAATGTCGTTCTTTAATTACTAATACTTCTGACAACTATTGAACTATTAAACAGTCTTCGACTTTCGTACTGTGGAAAAAGCCAAGATTGGCGCCAAGTGGATTGGGGGCATTTACAGGGCCCCTTATTTAAAGTCTTATTCTTCTCTTGGCCTTCCTACAGAGATTTTTCTCTTTTCAAATAAGAAAACTATATTATACTTAATAGTGAAAAAATGATTCTAGAATTTCTAGAGCAATCTAGTGTTACTGTATTGGCTATATTGCATTATTAACACGTGAGTTTTCACTCTGTAACCAAAAGTCATTGACAATATTGGTGTATCCTAACTAGGTTCATTCTGTAAAAATGAAAATTTTTGCACTTTGTAAAAATCTTCTGCATTAGTGGTTTTCAAACTTCAGTGCAATGAAGCCTGCAGAATCACTCTGAAGTTTGATTCAGTTGAGAGTGGTAATGGAAGGGGGTTGGCTATTTCATGGCTTATAAACATGTTTGAGGAAATAGTGCACATGTGACTAATCAAGTAAATGAAGCAGACATTAGATGGAGCAACCTTTTCTTTCAGATTGAACTTAAGTGAATAAACCTGTAAGAAGCCCAGAGACTTAAACTCTTCTCTCCACTACACTTAATCCCACTTGTTGTTGGTTATGATAAAACTAACAATGAGCCAGGTGGTCAGAACCAAGTCAGCTGGCCCTCCAGCAAGTTTTCAGAGGTTGTAAATTGCACAAGAAGAGATTGCCTATCACCTGAAGAGCAGCAAGATAGTTTCAAACTGCTTGCCTTGGGGTTGGCAGTGTAACTCCTTACCACTAGTCCACTGTTCACACTTAGGTTATCTTTTTTTAAAAAAAACAAAACAAAACACAACAAAACATCAAATTGTCCAGTCGATTCTGACTTAAGACACTCTATGGAACAGTATGGAACTGTTCCATAGGGTTTCCAAGGCTATATACCTTTATGGAAATGGACTGACACATCTGGAGCCTTTGATGGATTCAAACCATAAAATTTTCTTTCACGCTTGAGAGCATAAACCACTCCACAAAGGAATTTCCCTGAAAGATGATTCATCTTATGGATCACTAACGAATTTGTTAATACACTTTAAGATTCAAATAAAATTTCTAATTTGTAACAACCTCTTAAGATTTTAGTTTTCTTTGCTAAAAAAACGCAAAGGATTAGACTCAGGTGGTGGTCATTGTTAGGTGCCATCGAGTCAAGTTACTTACAGTGACCCTATGAACAACAGATCTGAACCTTGTCTCAAGCCAATTGCTGAAGGAAGTCACTGTGTCACTCTACTTGATTGAGGGTCTTCCGCTCCTTCATAGTCCCTCTACCTTTCCAAGCCTGCTGTCCCTCTCCAAAGAATGGCTTCTAGCAATATGCTCAAAGTATATGAGATGTAGTTTTATCATTTTTTCCTATAATTATATTTTATTAATTTTCCTAAACATTTACAGAGATTTTGGGTTTCCATTCATTCATTGTTGCACTATTCTCTCTACCCTCCTCCCAGTTTGTTCTTGTCCAAATGCCA
>NW_006399825.1:9006025-9028026 GCF_000299155.1 Elephantulus edwardii | reverse complement strand
TCCCTTGCTCCATTCAGACAACAGCTTCTTGATCTAGAGATGGATTTCACATAAGCACAATTAAGTATTCTGGGATACCCAGTTTTCTCTGTTTTAGCCATAGTTTGTTATAATCTACACATTCAAATGCCTTTGCACAGTCAATAAAACACCAACATTCTTCTGATATTCTCTACTTTCAGGCAGAATAACTCTGACATAGCACTGATATCTCTGTTGTTATGGCCTCTTCTAAACCTACCTTAAACTTCTTGTAGTTCCATATAAATGAACTATTCTGGCCATTTTTTAATGGTCTTCAGCAATAGTTTTCTTGCATGTAATAATAATATTGTTCTAGAATTTCACATTTCTCTTCGGTCTCCTTCTTGGGAATGTGAATAAATTTGGATCTCTTCCAGTCAGGTAGTCAAGCAGCTGTCCTCCAAATTTCTTGGCATCAACTAGTGAACATGCCCAGGGCTACATCTGTTAGTCAAAACATGTCAATTGGTATCTCATAGATTCCTGGGGTCTTATTTTTTGCCATTGCATTCAGTGCAGCTTGAACTTCCATGTTGTTATTATTCAGTGTAGCTGAGTCAAGTATGACCCTATGAACAACAGATCTGAACCCTCTCCTATGTCAACATCACTATTCCTGACACACTAGAGCCCATTGCAGCGGTCACCGTGTCTATCCACTTGGTTAAGAGTCATTCTCTCCATTGCTGATCCTCTACCTTTATAAGCATGATATCCCTCTACAAGGAATAGCCACTCCTAGCAACATACCTGAAGTATGTGAGACAAAGCTTTATCATCTTTGCCTCCAACCAGCACTCTGGTTGCACCATCTCCAAGATAAAAGCAACTCAAATGCTAATCAACAAATGAATGGATAGAATAACCATGGTACATTCACACAATGGACTATTATGCAGCATTGAAAAGTAATGAACTTGTAAAACATTACACAACATTTGGGAGCCTAAGTAAAATATCTCAGTCACAAAAGAACAAATACTGCACAACATCGCTGTTCTACAACTGTACTGACATAGGTTGGAAGGACAACAGGAAAACAGTGCATTTGACAGATGAGAAGTGCCTAAAAGGACCATATGATTAGTATTATATATGACAACAATCTGGAACAAGAACTTTGCATTGCAAAGTTGACTGGGGTAGCGGGAGGGAGGAAAAATGCAAAAATGAATGAATAAAAAGAAAGACTAGGTTTCAGAGCTAATATACATAGGGTTGCTAGGAGTCACAGGTGACTCAATGGCACATAACAACAAGAAGATGGACTTGAAAAAATAAAGACGTATTTGTTCTGTTGACAGTCCATGGGATATTCCATTTTCTCCAACACCACAACTCAAAGGCATCCATTCTTCTGTCATCCTTATTCATTGTCCAGCTCTAAAATGCATAGCAAGTGATCAGAAAGATGATGTCCTGAATCAGACGCACCTTAGAGCTCGAACTGACATCACTCCTCCTCAATAATTCAGAGAAATCTTTGACTTTTCCAGTGTAATATGTCTTCTGATTTCTTGACTATTGGTACCAAGTGTGTTAACTGTGGATCCAGACAGATAAAATCATTGACAACTTCAGTCTTTTCTCCATTTATCATGATGCTACCTATTGGTCCAGTGGTAAGAATTTTTGTGTACTTGACGTTGAGATGTAATCCACACCAAAACCTGAATTCTTTGTTCTGTAACAAGTGCTTCAAGTCCTCCTCACTTTCAGCAAGCAAGGTTATGTCATCTGCAGGAGTGCCCAGTGAAAGGCAGGGACTTCAGTCAGAAGTGGTACCCTTACTAATTCAAGAACTTACTGCAGGCCAGACACTGGCTCAGTCTGCTGGCTCCTGGAAGAAAACTCTTGAGTGTAGAGCTGTGCATGGTCCCAGTACCAGATACAAAATGTCTAGGCTTCAGCAGAGGTAGGATGGGCCAGGAAAAGTCTGCCATGCACATGGTTAATGGGGAGTCATTCATGTGATCTCGTCGGGCACAGAGATCAAAGGGGAAATCATCTCTTCCCAATATCATCTAACCATTGGTGTAGATTCTGCTGCAGTCCCAGGTTCCCAGGTTGACCAAACAGCTGTTCAAAATGGTCAGGCTGCATTGTTCACAGTTCTCTGTTCTGTCTGTATCCTTATTCATTGTCTTTATTCAGTATCTTCCTTCAGTCGGTGTTTGAAGTCCTTCTTTGTCTTTCCATTTTAAAGTTCAAGAGTTCTGGAATTAGCATACATATCTGTTATCTTTGTTTTCTGATTTCTTTGTAAAAGAGGGTCTGGACTGCCATCTGTCTAGTATGTCATATTTGAATAAACATTCTTTAATTCTAAAGTTATTAATATAATTCGCTTTGCATATGAAAAAAGAATTTCAGAGCTGAAGCATAAAACAGTTTCTCTATAGTACATGGATTTTGTGATTCATAAAAACTAGTTACCTACATTTAGAGAATTTATTCATACTAGCAGTTTAAATTATATTGAAGATTTTATACAATTTTAGCCCTCAAATTCTGATTTGAGTTCTGATTGCTTAGTGGCAAGAAGTTGTGCTGCCAATCCAAAGGTACATGGCTCGAATCCACCAGCTGCACCATGGGAAAAAGATGGGAAATTAATTGCTTCTGGAAACCCACTGGAGGGTCATCTGAGTCGGCTGCAGCTCAACAGTACATAAAATAATGTTATTGTTGTGCTATCAAGTCAGAGCTGATCCTCTGGCAGGTTTTCAGAGGCAGTAAATCTCACAGGAGAAGACTGCCTATTTTTCTCCCAAGAAGCAGCTGGTGGATTTGAACTGTGTGCCTTTGGGATTGCAGCATAGCTTCTTACCACTAGACCAAAGTGAAACCTCAAAATTAATTAACTGCATAGTTATTACAGAAAGCTATATTGACCTTCGTTTAAGAATATTAATTGCAGAGTTGAAATGCTTATTCAAATGTTATTCACCATCGCAAGAACATGGAAATAGTCCAAATGTCCAAGCACAATCAAATGGATTGAGAAACTTCTGATATATTCACATGATGGAATACTACAAAGCACTCAGGAGCAATGATTTTTTAAATTATTACATAATTTTGGAGGGACTGGAGAGCATTAAGCTGAGTGAACTAATTCAGTCCCATAAAGACAAACACTGTAAAAGACTATTATTGTAGAAATAGAAAGATAACTAGTAAAACCTGTTTGAGGATCCAGGGGAGGGCGGGTAGGAGCAGAGTGGTGAGGATAGGTGGGAGGAAATCATAGGGTTGCACAATTTGATGGGTGGTGGTAGGGGTGGGTAAAGGAACTGGGAAAGATTTGACAGGGATCTGGAAAGAGAGGGCAGCGGAGGGCATAGTTTAATGTTGATTATTTTTATAAAATATAATACATTGGAATGATTGTATGAAACAATGTACATAAACTTTGTAAACAAACCAATATAAAAATTTGTTTTAAAAAAATGTATAGCTTATTCAAAGTATGTATTAAAACCATTTGAGCCTATATGCTATTAACTGATTTCTAAAACTTTTAATTTTTTATAGCAGTCTTTTTCTTTTCAGTTTAAAATCTACTGCAAAGTTGCTCATTAAATACCCTGGTGTATGGCAATATGTAATATGTAATACAAGATGGCTACTTTGCCATGGAGTTGGTTCCATCTTACCATGACTCCACAGGATAAAGCAGTGCACGCTGGTGGCCTACTCTGCAGCAAGTTGTGCTGTTAACAAAGCTGACACCTCTCTGTCGGTTTAATTCAAGAGCAGCTCAAAGGAAGAAAAGATAAGCAATCTCTTCCAAGTGATTTATAGCCTCTGGAAAATCAGCTTGAACGTCAGCTATGAATTGGTTCCAGTTAGTTCTATTGAGTTAATGGGACAGAGTAGAACTGCCCCCATGGGGTTTTCACTTGGCTTTAATCTTTTACAAAAGCAGATTCTTATATCCTTCCTCCAGTTAGTGTGTTCACTAACTTTTCAGTCACCTGCCAAATGCTTAACCACTATACTACTAATGCTTCTAGCAAGGTAGTTACCGACAGGACATTTTTGGCCACTTATAGCTATTTTCATGAACAGAATGTAGATAGATATTAACAGCAAGCAATTGATTCACATTTTAAAATTATAATAGAAATGTATGTAGTCTTTTGGAAGGAAAGTAAAATCATCTTGATATTTAAAAAGGCAGGACACACTGAATTTAACTATATTTAAAATACATCAGTAGGATTTCTTCCATCCTCCTCCACAGAAATTAACAATATACCTCTCAAAGATTTCTGTTAACTACATCTATTATCTAAATGTCTAACCATATGAATAAGTGAATGACTCACACCACTGGAATATTTCATAGAGGAGTTATATGGTGGTATTTTAGGGAGAAATCCCATATTGTCTTCTAGCAAGAAAAATCTTTGGCAATTGTGATTAGAACACAAGAAAATTCTAGTGACTATTTTACTGCTTAGTAAATTTATATTTCTAGAATTGATAATGAAAATGTATTCATCCTGACTGTGGGTCTCCAAAATTTCTGCATTCTTGTTAGCCTATGACATACAAATTAAAACTTGAGAGGCAAGAGTATATATAAAATGAAATTAAATAGAAGGAACTGAAGAGGTCTAGTAATTGTATCTCTTTAGTATTGTTGGGTTAGAGGCCAGGCCAAAATAACTTCTAATTCGTCTCTGTGCACAGCCATACCTATTGCAAAAAATATCTCCAATGGTTCTGATGTTCCTATGATACCAACTATAGATTTAGAAGTTTCTAGAGTAACAGAATCAATTGTAGGGCTATTCAAGAGATTTGGTTCAGAATTTTCCAAACTTTTTAGGACCCTCCTATAAATTCTCTGAAACAAAAACAGTAACAGAGTTATAGTTCTATTTCAATCCAAAATTCATTTTGGGTTTCAAGTCAGATACATTGCCAGTCATGGAGAGAAGATAATATGATCCTAATGGGATTACTTTGCTTCAGATCTATCCAATTTCTTGATTTGCATTTTCCAAAATTATATCATTTCTACAGGACACAGCAAAACAGGAATATACCACAGTGCCCAATTCTTGTGATTAGAAGCTGTTTTGCAAAAATGAAAACCTCAAAGAGACAGACATAAAATTTATACACACATTAAGAAAGGTTGTCATGGCAACTTTGCTTGAAGATATGTATTTTTAAATCTAAGTATATTTAGTATTCAAAACACATTTGCATCTCCCTCAAAGATTCTGTATCAAGAACATTTTCCCTAATTCCTTTTTAATATATACCTCCTTCAAAACTTCAAGAAAAAAATCCTATAATAGCAGCATAGATTTAAGCACCCATTATCAGAAAGCTTTATATGTGAAAATCCAATTACGTTACTCTTGTACTCTAAGCAGACCTAGACTATTTCCTTTAAAACTTTAAATCTTGAGCTGACTATGCCATATAATCTCTACAAGGTCCTCTTAAGCTCTGAAAATCAATTATCTGTTAGCTGGGGGACTTGCAACATAAAGAATAAATCACGAAATATGATCACTCCTACTTCTGTAATGTTATAAAGCAACAATTCATATAAACGACTGTAGTAAAGACTGTTCTTTAACTTGGTCACCCAATTCTCAGCTTTGTTTTTTCTCATTTTTAATATTCTCTGGTATTACAAATTGACAATTTTCTTTGATAGGTTATTAATTTAATTCTCTTATTCATAAATTAAAATACAAAACCAACCAAAACAAATAGTTTGACTCCCAATAATTCTAGTGTTTCCCCACTATGGCCTAAAAACTTAAGTTTCATGTCCTTTGCTTAAATAGTCATCTATAAATTGCTCTTATTCCTCCTGCTTTGTACACTCCAGACAAGGCTGTCATAAGTAGAAACAGACTTGGCAGCACTGGGATTGCTTTGGGTCATATTCCTCATGCCTAGCGTAAGTCCTAACACCTATTAATGCTTCATAAACTTGCCTGACCAAATGAGCCCTATTTCTTTGACTAGTACTGTAAGTGTTAGGGCAGGGGAGGAGTGAAACCTTGGAAATAGAGGTTCTTGCACTCTTAACACAAAAAGGGTAGGAGAAGGAAGTAAGAATATAAAGTTCTTAAGAATGATTATTTCTAGTCCAGAGAATCTTTTCACCAGGATCTATGATAGGAATAACTACCAACTTCTATTTTATAAATAGTTGTGCTGTTAGTCTGAAGATAGCCAGTTCAAATCCACCAGTAGCTCTGTGGGAGGAAAACAGACAGTGCCCTCCCATGTAAGTTACAGCCTCTGAATATCAACTGGAAGGATCAGCTATGAGAGAGACTTAGAAAATTTATTCCATGAAATATAGATAGGTTGCACAGGATGCAGTGCAGTGGGTCTGTTGATTTTGATTTAAAAATTGGGCTTCCCTAGACCATTGTCTTTAATTTGATCCAGCTGCCTCAACTCTGTCTGCCCTGCAAACACTTGGTCCACCTACATCATAAACAGCTGCACAAGCTATCTCATTCTTATTCAAACAGGGTCTATCGAAAAGGGGACTGGCTATTCTCATATTAAACTCAGGAGATTCAGCTGCAGAAAGAGGGAGTGTCACCACCAGGAGAGAACAACATGATTTGCTGACTTAGCCCAAGATTGCTGGAGGATAAGAAGTTGTCTGTACTGAGGGATTGTACACTGTGAACTGAAGTAGGAATAAGATGTGTTATATACTATTGATGAAGATGTTTACAAAGTCCGAGAAGTACCTGTCTGGACTAAGTACAGTAATACTAGCCTGATTTGAGATTACTGCTAGTATTTATTTGGATATACCTGACTTGGGATTGCTCCTCCACAGAACCAGAGTCGGAAGCCTTCACCCAAGACTGCTGGAAGACTGAGGGATTGCATGGTTATTGTATATTGCTGCCAACATATATAGCCAGTTAATATTGTGTGAACTGAGTTATTGATTATATCCTGTTGTACCTATTTTGAATTATAGCCTGTTATCTTTACTAATAAAGATTGCTGCAGTCACTGTGTCAGTATACCTCATTGAGGGTCTTCCTGTCCTTCACTGTCCCTCCACCTTTCCACTCATGATGTCCCTCTCTATGGAATGGCCTCTCCTAGTAACATGCCCAAAGCATATGAGGTGAAGCTTTGTCATTCTTGCCTCCAAGGAGCATTCTGGCTTCACCTTCTCCAACACATATCTCTTTGCTATTTTGGCAGTCCACGGGATAGTCAGTACTCTCTTTTTTTAAATTTTTTTTTTCAGTACTCTCTTCTAACATCACAGTTCAAAGGTATCAATTTTTCTTCTGTCACCCTTATTAATTGTCTAGCTTTCAGATGCATAGCAAGCGATCAAAAGACCACTCTTTATAGTCACAATAGTAATAGTATTGTTCTCTACCATCATTCATTAAATTTTTTTAAAAAAGTAATTTATAAGTAATTTAGATACAAATGAATGTTTTAAAATTACTCCCCCAAAAAATGGCATGTGACTATTTGCTCATGGCATTTTACCACATACTATAATAAGATAAATTCCAAGTCTCTAGAAATACAGTATCCAGTATTCAAATAGGGTTTGAATTAAGACTGAAACTGGATGAAGGAATGTCACTTTCTGAATTACAGCTTGGATGTTCAAATAAAATTTTACAATTATCCATCCAAACTCTCAATTCTATAAATCAAACATGAAATCAATTTATATTCAAAAGTCTACAGGATAGCTGATTTTATTATGCTTTGCAGATCTAAGTTACTTAAAAATTGGAAGTTTTGACAACTCAGAGTGGAGCAGGTCTATAAGTGGCATTTCCCCAACAGCAGAATGTGCTAACTTTGCATCACATTTTGGTAATCTCACAATATTTCAAACATTTCATAACATATACTCATGAGACCATAGTAACTCAAAAACCCATTAGCTTCAAGTCAGTTCCAACTTATAAATTTCTGAGGCTATAAATCATAACGGAAACCTTCATCTTTCTTCCACAAAGCCATTGGTAGATTTGAACCATAGAGTTGAGGAATTTGAATTAGCAGTGGAATGATACATGGACGATGCCACCAGAGCTCCCTCTAACAGACTGTAATACATGTGAACATACTTTCATATGACTTCGCTGTCAACTAACGAACTCAGGAACTTCCAAGTAGTTGAAACAGGAAACCCGGAAGATAAACTAAAAAAGCTCAAAATGCCATTTTCTTCATAATCTTTGGCAGACTAATTATCCCAATGGAAAGTACATCTTTATACCATTGTATGAGGCTGGATATTAATGCTGTGAACATTCTTTTGAGGGAAGGTGTTTCAATCCTCCTTGGTATGAAGAGGTCTTTGTTGTTGTTAACTGTTGCGCGCCTTGCCTGTCTAGCAGGAAATAAGGACACAACACACTAGCGATTCCTTCTCACGGCAGTATACTCAGGAGTTAATTACAGTTAGAGAGAAAAACACATGGAGTCCTCCTCGACCCTTCCCGGTGCGGCTTATATCCCCTTCTCGGTACTCCGCCCATCAGTCTCATGTGTCATGCCTCCATTGGACCATTAACCCCACGTGAGATCAAGCCATTGACCAATAGAGACAGAGTGCCCAAATAAGGTCTTATTTGTGATTAAGGCAAACAAAGAGAAGCAGGAAATCAGCGCCATCTTGTAATGGCGACCGCACATGGCCTTCCACAGTTAACCTATATGATTCTATCAGTAAACCATTTACATCTGTTTCTTGATTCTCCCTTTAATAAGAGCAAAGTACAATACATTTTATTGAACATAATGTAGAGTACAGAGCTTTTATTGTTTTTCAGTACTTCTAGCAGGAATGAAAAAAGTAAATTAGTTACCAGGTGTTCTGTTAAGCTCTAAGGACTAAATGAGATACTTGGTTTATGAGAAATGTTTGTTAGAGCCCTTTGGTCTACTTTCAGCTTAGGGATTGCTGCTAGTTTCAGCCTCATTTTTATCCCTGCAGGTCAAAGCCACATTGTACTTTTTGGCTGTGCTGATTTCCTGACTACTACAGTAACAGTGATTGTTTTGTTGTCTTAGCTATCCATCCCTTCCCCCACCCGCTCCAGCTCTTCTACCTTAATCATGTCTTTGGTTACTTAAAATCAGGAATAGTGGTTGTTGTGTTGTTGTTATGTGCCATTGAGCCTCCTATGACTCGTAGTGACCCTATGTACAACAGCCCTAAACCCTGCTCTGTCCTGTGCCAATCTTATTGTCTCCGACATGTCTATTTTCATTTCCCCAGTGACTGAATCAATCCATCTCATTGAGGGACTTCTGATCCTGTGCTGTCCCTCCACCCTGCCAAGCACGACATCCCTCTCCAAAGACTGATCCTGCCTTGCAACATGTCCTAAGTCTGTCAGATGGGGCTTCAGAATCCTTGCCTCCAAGGAGCAGCCTGGCTTCACCGTCTCCAGGACAAACTTGTTTGTTTTCCTAGCAGTCCATGGTATATTCAATACTCTTCTCTAGCACCAGAGCTCAAAGGCATCAACTCTCTTTCTATCATCATCCGTAGTCATTGTCCAGCTCTCTTATGCATGGCAAGTGATTGCAAAGATCACTGCCTGAATCAGGCACACATTAGTCTCCAGATTGACCTCGTTGCTCTTCAGTACTTTGGAAAGGTCTCTGACAGCAGACTTTCCCAATGCAATTAGTCTTTTAATTTCCTGGTTGCTGGTACCAAGAGTATTTATTGTAGAGCCAAGCAAACTGAAGCTGTCAACAATCTCAATCTCTTCACCATCCATCATGATGCTGCCAATTGGCCTAGTGGAGAGAATCTTTGTTTTCTTGATGTTGAGTTTCAATCCATATTGAGGGCTTCAGTCCTTGTCTTCAGGTCCTCCCCAGTTTCAGCAAGTAGGGTTGTGTCATCTACATAACACAGATTGTTGATAAGTCTACCTCCAATCTTGATGCCACACTTCTCCTCATAGAGCCCAGCCTCCCGGATCATCTGTTCCACTATAGATTGAAAAAAATACGGAGATAGGACACATCCTTGATGCACACCCTTCCTAATTTTGAATCATGCAGTGTTGCCTTGCTCTGTTCGGACAACTGCTTCCTGGCAGAAGTATAGGTTTCGCATAAGCACAATCAAGTGTTCTGGAGTTCCCAGTCTTTCCAGAGTCGGCCACAGTTTGTTGTGATCCACACAAACTCTAAGGCATAGTGGTAAGAAATTAGGTCACTAGTATCAATTTAGGGAACTCTGGTGATGTAGTCCTTAGGAACTGCAAACCAAAAGTTGCACCTCTCTAGTGGTTAGAATCCACCAAGGGTGGTTCTGTCGGAGAAAAATGAAGTCTCCTCCACCGTGATTCACAGCCTTGGAAATGTTTAGGAGGGTCAGCTATGAATTGGTTCTGACTTGACAGCAATGAGTGGGTGAGTATCAATATGTTGACCTTAAAAATGGTGTAAATTCTATGGTTTTGCAGCTACTATGGGAGGCCTGGTGTAAGTAAGTAAGTAAAAGGTGTTGACCAAAAGGCTAGTGGTTTGAATCTACTAATTGTTCCAAGGGCACTCTCCTGCCTTATAGATTTATAGCTTCTGAAATTCAATCGAGGGTTATTATCATCATAGTCAAGGGAGCTCTGGTGGCCTAGTGGTAAGAAACTATGTTGCAACTTCAAAGGCATGCAGTTCAAATCCACCAGCTGCTCTACAGGAGAATGGACAATCTCTTCTCATGTTATTCACTGCCTGTGAAAACCCATAGGAGAGTCCACTATGGGTTGATTCGAATTTGACAACACACAATAATAACAACATCCTCACAGTCAGAATCAACTCTTAGGTAGAGTGGGTTTAAATTACTCTTTGGTCTTCTCCTCACCTTTATTCACACAGCAGTATCCAATTTTAAAGAGGTTTTTAACCTGATAACCATATGTGGAAAAGCATAGGTTATTTATAGGTTAACAGTGCTTTTAAAAGGGATTTTTGGGGGAAAAGGAAGGAGAAGTCTTCAGAAAAAATTTTAATCTATTTGTCTCAGAGTCCACAAATGACAGTACTACAAATTTTCAACAATAATGACATTTTCCAGAGTTAAAATTACATTCCAATCTGGGTGGGGGTGGGAAGTACTAGAAGATAAAGGATATTTTTCTTTGCATAATGAGGTAATTTCATTTTTAAATGCTGATTTCTAAATTGTACAGCCTTCGCAGCATAGATGTACAAATGTGAAACTATTTTTGGTAGAATGGGCAGAGAACTAAAGCTAACTTTAATGTTGAAAAGAATAGTATTTGAGAAGGTTAAGAGGAAAAAATTAAGGGCAAAAATTTGTACTTTATATCTTGAATCAGAGTAATATTATTATTTTAGTTGTAGACAACAGTGCTACTTCAGAATACATTAAAGAAACTTATGCATACTGTATTTGTACACAATTATGTGTCATTGATGGAACTGTGTTAGGTTAACATTAAAAAGTTGCGCTGTCAATTCAAAAGCTCGAGGTTTGGATCCACCAGCTGCTCTGTGGGACAAAGATGGACAGTTTACTCTCATGAGATTACTGCCCTGAAAATCCACTAGAGGATCAGTCAGCTAATGATTCCCACTGGATAGTATACAACAACAATGATATTATATAGAAGCTATGCAATGATCCCCTATGATCAGATAAACCAAATAGTTACAAGAGGATTAAGGATGGAATGAAATAAAGACCTGATCAGATGAGACTTTTGGGTGTAGCCTATGATACTTTTAATCTCACTAGAGGGGAGATTTCAATACTACTAAGAATGAAATCACCAGGAGGAGAGTGCATCCTCTTGAACTTGGATCTCTGCACTAGGAAGCTCCTTGACACTGGGGAAGTTCAGGACAAGTGGAGATCGAGCAAAGAAAATCTAGCCTACAGATGCTGAATCAAGGCTCTTTGCCCAGAAAAAAAAGAGGGCCTTTCCTTCAAGCTGGCACCATGAACTTGGACTTGTAGTCTCATAAATTCAAATACATTTCTGTTACAGACATAAACTTATGTTGTATCTGTTATGGGAGTACTAGATACTAACAGAATGTATAGTAAAGAGAAACCTAACCACATCAGAATATTTATGGTGGTTTTCTTCAACTAGTGGGAGAGTACAGGAGTTCACCAATTTTATGTTTCCTAAATCTTCTACAATATATCTCTATAATTTTCTACAATAAATAATATTTTCATAATGTAGTTTGGTTTTTAAAACAGCTATTTTAAGATAAAGAATAAGTTGTGTCTATAATGATATGATCTATTTATAAAACTGCACAGTTGTGTGCTAAATAAACAGCATATGAATTTTTTATTTTTCCAGACTCAGACAGAATTAATTCTTTCTTAAATTTTATTAGCATAAAGCATAGAAGAGCCTTTGATCCATTAAAAAAATGCTCTGTGCTGTTTTTAATAATATTGTTTTTATTGTTTTTCATATTAAAGATCTAAATTTACCTGATTTAGTTCAATTAATATTAATTGTGACTCAGGTGACAGTTTACACAGCAAATGAAGTTTATCTTTAATAATTTTTATGTAAGTCGTTCCATGTCATTGGTTGTCCTTTTTTACAGTATGTCAGTATTACCATTATTTCTAGTCTATTTTGTTTCCACTTAACTGGCTTCCTTTCCCCTCCTTGCCTTCTCACCTGCTTTGTTGTTGTTGGCTTTTTTTGGTTAATAACTATTTGGTCTCATACAGTTCACTGTATGAGAAAATACATTATTCATGGGTGTAAAAGGAACATGTACCATGTAGAAACAACAGAGTCCAACATCTATTCACTCCTTAAGGAGGAACAGTCCCCATCAACAACATCCACAGTATAAAATTGATTCCTAGAAAGTCAGACATGGTCCCCCAAACACATGCACCTATTCTTACTAATCACTAAGTCCAATGTTTATTGCAAAAGTTGTGAGATTTATTAGGAAAACAGGTTGTGAGGGGCAGGAAAAGGCAAAGGATATTACACAGTGAAAATCCATGTTTAGTCCACTAACACAAATAAAAGAAGCTTCTGGCTTCCTCAATCATCCAAGAAGTCGGCTATTTCATCAATCATTTTCTAGTAAGCAAAACCTTTAACTCTGGCTCTGTCTCCAGGGCTCCATTAGACTGTGGCTCCCTACAGTCTGGTTATGTTGGTCTCGAAGCTGTTGATGATGTTGAAGATGCTGAAAAACAGCTAACTATGTGTCTGCAATTGAAGCAGCTGGAGACCAGTCTCTGGGGTGGGGGTGGGGAGAGATGGTATTGCTAAGGCAATGGATAAGCCATGTTCAAAGTCTTATACCACAATGGTGACACTATTAATTTATAAAGAGCTCTGGTGGCCTAAGGGAGCTCTGGTAACCTACTGATAAAAAGCTGCACTGCAATCCCAAAAACATACAGTTCAAATTCACCAGCTGCTCCACCAGAGGACAATGGGGAATCTCCTCCAGGGTATTTTACAGACTTGGAAAACCTGCTGGGGGGTCAACTATGCGTTTCTGACTTGAAGATAATTAGAGTGATAGTGACTATAGATTTTATAAGTCAATCTACTATGTGGTTGAAGGCTGACTGCAAAACCAGCTTCAATTCCAAATTAAAATATTACTGTAAGGCAATAGTCTCAGAGGTTCCTCTAGTCCCATTTTTTAAGGTCTGGCCTTTTTAAGGAATTCAAATTGTGGCCTATGTTCTTGTGATTTTGTTCTTAGCAAATTTCTGAACTATTAAAATGAATGCAGATAAAAATCAGTGAAGAAATAATTTTTTAAAAATAGCTACAAAACAAATTGCTCACTATCCATCAAGAAGTTACTTGAATCATGCAATGAGTAGTAAAACTACTAAAATTTCAGTCATGAGTGAATGGAAAACTTACTTTGCTTATGATTAATAGTATTGTAATTATTTAAAAGTCCTTTGGGATAAGACATGTCTTTCATGCTTTAAGCTAGTAATATAACTACAAGCAAAATAAGCATATTAATTGATTCTCTATGTCCTATTTTCCTTGATCCCTATCCTTATTAATTTTCATATACTGTATGACTTATTGTCAAGTACTCAAAGGCCAAGACTCTCGAATGTCTGCCCTATTTTTACCTTGATCACTGCTTATCAGCCCTCAATTGCTTTCAGATTGGATTTTTCTCATAAGATCTTACAACTGTTTTACATATGGATTGTCTACTCGATCCTTCAACAGCCAATTTCCAACCATTGGTACCCCAATAACAAAGGAAGATTTGTATATACACATACCCATACCCACAGAATATGATGTTGCTGTTATGTGCCCTCAAGTATGACTCATAGTGACCTTATTAACACTGGCTCTGAACCCTTTTCTATCCTATGCTGTCCTTATCTCTGACATACTTTGGCCCACTGCTACAGTCACTGTGTCAATCCATCTTGTTGAGTGTCTTCCTCTCCTTCACTGAAAATGTGCCATTTTAGAAAAAAACATGGGGCTAGCAGCTCAGAATATATTTCACTTAGAGTCTTGGAGCTTAAATTATCCTATACATTATTTTTTCCAGAAATGAACATTACACTTATAGTGCACCTAATTAGATTCTATACTGACCAGTCATATGTAGGCCATAACTGGGTCATAATTCTTTAGAGTCAGTTATTTAACAATAAACATAAACACAACATAAAGTGCATCCATAACTGGAGTATGATTTTGAATCTAGAATTACAAATGAAATTCTGCAGTGTTAAAAATAAACTCACTCGCAAACTCCCATTTTTACTTCCTTTCCTTTCTATCTGCATTTGGCATACTTCCTTCTATTGTTGTTTTCAAGAAAATATATGGTTTTCTTAAAAAAAAAATTCACAGTGTGACAAAAATAATTACCCACCCAGACTAAGATGTAATGCCGCCAATAAAGTACTGACTAGACAATTTAACAGTGTCTGTAAGAAGCTGTAAGAAGTGGAGGAAGCTGTGTTGGACCCAAAGACAGTACCTCTCTGGTGGTTTGAAGCCATCACTGGCTCCATGGGAGAAAGATGGGCAATCTCATCCCAAAATCCTGCTGTAAAACATATGGGAAGAAATAGCTTTGAGCTGGTTTTGACTAGGAGGGGTAGCAATGAGTTTGAAGGCTGATCTTTTCCCTTTGCCATGAGTATGGAAGAAATCCACCACATACCTAGAGTCAGTTCTAACTCATGACAGCCCTTTACTGGGTTTCCAGCTCATCCGTACTAAAGACACTTAAAATATCCTTGAGACAGCCCTCATAATTTTTGCTTACTAGTGAGATGGAACATTATTCCAAGTTTATTATCTCCTCCTGTGAAAGTTTGTTCATATCTTTACTCATGCATCTCTTGGAAGCTTTTCTTATCAATTTAGACAAGCTCTTAATGTAATGTTGACATTACCCCTCTCATCATCCAGTCTGCAAATATTTCAACAAGTTTGTTTCCTTTCTTTTTCTTTCACTCTCTCTCTCTCTCTCTCTGTGTGTGTGTGTATCAGATTCTTTATCCTTCAGTTCTTTTTTTAATTTTTTTTCATGCTTCAGTTCTTAACTACAAGTTTGTATATTTAGTACATTAGCTAATACATAAAACATTTCTCAGTCCCCTCACCCCAAATAAGAATTAGTTAAGTGATATCATGCTGCTAAAGCAAACAAAGATATCTCGGAAGAAGAGAAGCCAGAGTGCTCCTTGGAGGCAAGGGTGGTGAGACTTCCTCTCACATACTTTGAGAATGTCCCCTGGAGAAAGACATCCACTTAGAAAAGTAGGTCACCAAAACCCTCAATGAGATGGATTCACACAGAGGGCAAGACTATTAATGTGGTGTAGGACTGGCAAGCTTTCAATCTGTTGTTCACAGAGTCCCTGTGAATTGGAATTGGCTTGATGGCAATTTTCAGAAAACTGAACAAACACCAATCCTAGTTTGTCACTCCAAAACAAAGTCACTATTCAAAACTGTTCAAAACTAATAGTCTAAATCATGAAATAAAAATATGGCCTGGAGAGGCAAAGAAATACCAAATACAAGGCAGAATACTAAAATAAATAAATAAAAAGTAAAAATTATGAAACTGAATAAAAATTATTAAAACTCAAATGATAGCCTCTCAGTTCACTCTCTTCTTTAGAGTCACTTCCAACTCATAGCAACCATCCATTGGATCTCTGAGATTATAAATCTTAAAGGCATCAGACTGTCCACGCTTCTCCCTCAGCATGCCTTGAGAATCTAAACCACCAGAAATGCAAAATCTTTCGGTGGCAGTGCAAGGCCCTACAGACTAGGTCAACTAAAGTCATAAAAAAAAATTAATACAATAAATAAAAATTATAGGAATTCTTTTTGTCTTTCCCTTTAATTGACTATGAGAAGTATACAAAGAATTTACTATCAGTATAAACAAAAAAAATATTAATACTATGTATAATAGAAGAAATTATTCCCACACATATATAAAATTTCATTTTTCAAAATATTAATTTTAGAGATCAAATTAAGAACAAGAATATAAAAAAAATGGCATAGAAGTAAAACTAAAACTAAAGGGAGAAAGCTAAGCATCCCATTAAAACTATCAATATATTAGTGTAATAATTAAAATGTATATCCTACTTTAAGAAAATGTGGTATTTAAAAATACGTATATATGTAATAAAATATTAATAGTTGTTTATATTGCAAAATGATACTTGATCTTTAAAGGGATTCACAGATCTTCTAAACCATTAATTTCCTTAATCGACCTAACAAGATCTTTATTTTTTTTTTTTGACCTAACAAGATCTTCAAAGATTTTAATATCTCTTTGAGACAGTGATCCAAGCTTCTTCCTTTGATGATGTTACCAGTTCATACTTTGTTTCAATAACTTGTCCCACCACAGAATGCAGGCTCAGTCTCCTTAACAATACAGACAGAAGTACTGTGGTCACCATATATGCAAACCTAGTCAGAAAGAAAATAAAATAGTTAGCAAAGATATTCTGCCAGTAACAGAAAAAAAAACCCTTTAATTTTATATGTGTGTGTGTGTGTGTGTATACACACACACATATATAAAATAGGTAATATATACAGTTATATAAATTCTATATATTAAAAATGTTGTTGTTGTTATGTGCCGTCGAGTCGTTTGCGACTCATAGCGACCCTATGCACAACAGCCCTAAACCCTGCTCTATCCTGCGCCAACTGCACTGCCTCTGACACACCCATCCCGATTACCCCAGTCACCGAATCAATCCATCTCATAGAGTGTCTTCCCCTCCTGTGCTGTCCCTCCACCCTCCCAAGCATGATGTCCCTCTCCAAGGACCCGTCCCTCCTGGCAACATGTCCAAAGTATGTCAGACGAAGCCCCAGAATCCTTGCCTCCAAGGAGTAGCTTGGTTTAACCCTCTCCAAGATGAATCTGTTTGTTTTCCTGGCAGTCCATGGTACATTCAGTACTCTTCTCCAGCACCACCACTCAAAAGCGTCCACTCACCTTCTGTCCTCCCTAGTCACTGTCCAATTCTCTGATGCATAACAAGCGATTGCAAATACCGTGGCCTGTATCAGGCGCACCTTAGTCTCCAGAGAGACACCGTTGCTCCTGAGTACTTTAGAGAGGTCCCTAACAGCAGACTTTCCCATCGCGATATGCTTTTTGATTTCCTGACTGCTGGTGTTATGATATTCTTATATAAATATATATAAAATTCTCATCAACGGTGACTGTCAAAACTAGGAAAGACATAGTCGGGCATATCATCTCACCTTAATTCTGGGCATTCCTGTGTGCCTGAAAATCCAAGCAAGGAGAACGTTTTCATTATTGATTCATCATCAAACCGGTCTGGATCAAACCTAAAAACAAGGTTTGAACTTAATTACTACATATCTTCACTGACATTTAACATATTAACACAGTATAGGATAAAGTTTAAAGCTACTGAAAAGAAGTTATCACAGTATATTAAAATGTAACTATATTTCTCCATATTTATTATTCCAAACATTAAAATGTAAAACAGCTCTGGATGTGTACTCTGTAGAGTTGTATTGCTAAGCCAAAGGCACTTCCACTCTGACAGTGGATCGCAGCTCTAAGCGAGAAAGCTAAGCAATTTCCTCCCAGTAGATTTATAGCCTTGGAAACTTGCTGGAGGCTCAGCTGTGAGTCCGTTCTCTGAAAACAGCAATGAAAGAGACTGAAACACAGGTCAATGTCACTGTTCTGATAAAAAACCCAAATAATGTAAAATCACCTGATGCAATATTTTTTATTTCAGTATTTAAAATATCTAATCCTCATATCTTTTCAATCTATATGTAGAACAGATTATCCAGGAGGTTGGGCTTTATGAGAAGTGTGGCATCAAGATTGGAGGTAGACTCAACAATCTGCATTATGCAGATGACACAACCCTGCTTACTGAAACTGAGGAGGACCTGAAGCACTTGCTGCAGGAAGTCAAGAACTGCAGTCTTCAATGTGGATTGAAGCTCAACATCAAGGAAACAAAGATTCTCACCACTGGGCCGATTGGCAGCATCACGATGGATGATGAAGAGACTGAGACTGTTGACAGCTTCAGTTTGCTTGGCTGTACAGTCAACACTTTTGGTACCAGCAGCCAGGAAATTAAGACATTGGGAAAGTCTGCTGTCAGAGACCTCTCCAAAGTACTGAAGAGCAATGATGTCAATCTGGAGACTAAAGTGTGCCTGATCCAGGCTGTGGTCTCTGCAACTACTTGCGATGCATCAGATAGCTGGGTACTGACTAGCGATGATAGAAGGAGTTGATGCCTTTGCACTTTGGTGCTACAGAAGAGTATTGAATATACCATGGACTGCTAGGAGAACAAACAAGTTCCTCCTGGAGAGGGTAAAGCCAGGTTTCTCCTTGGAGGCAAGGATTCTGAAGCTCTGTTTAACATAATTTGGACATGTTGCAAGGCAGGATCTGTCCTTGGAGAAGGATGTCATGCTTGGGAGGGTAGAGGGACAGTGCAGGAGAGGAAGACCCTCGATGAGATGGATTGATTCAGTCACAGGGGTAATAGGGATAGACTAGCAAGGGATAGAGCAGGGTTTAGGGTCACTGTACACAGGGTTGCTATGAGTCACAGGTGACTTGACAGCACAAAACAACAACAATCAGTATATAAGATATTTTACATAAATTTTATTGTTGTTGTGATGTGCTTTCTAGTTGCCAATGACTCAAGATTGAGTCATTTCTCATAAAGCCCAACTTCCCGGATAATCTGTTCTGCATATAAACTGAAAAGGTATGGAGATAGGACACATCTCTGGCGTACACCCTTCCCAATTTTGAACTATGCAGTGTTTCTTGCTCTGTTCTGATGACTGCCTCCTGGTACAAGTATAGGTTTTGAATAAGTAGAATCAAGTGTTCTGGGATTCCCATTTAGTGACATTTTCCTTCTTTAAACTGGAGGCTCCCAGTCATATTTATTAAGTACAAATCATTCAAATTTATTTGGCTTAGTGTGTAAGTGAGTGGGGAGGCCCTTCTCATGGCGTAGTGGTAAGATGCTGCACTTCAAAGCCATGTGGTTCCAATTCACCAGCTTTTCTGTGGGAGAAAGATGGAGAGTCTCCTTCTGTGTGATTTACTGCCTCTGAAAACCCACTGGAGGGTCTGCGATGAGTCAGTTCCGACTTGATGGCATACAACCAGATGTGGGTAAGGGGTTATGTTACCAAGGCAGCTGTTGCGAGGGAGAAAGAAGGGCAGTCTCCTCCATAGTGATTTACAGCCTCTAAAAACTTTCTGAAGGGTCAGCTATGAGTCATTCCAACTTGACAGCACTTAACAACAATAAAAACAAATTTATTTATTTATTAAAACCTTTTTAAAAATAAGGAGAATAGAAAAGTTTTAAAAAATTCTAGGTCATGGTGAGCTCTGGTGGCCTAGTGGCAAGAAGCTACACTGCAATCCCAGAGGTATGCAGTTTTAATTCACCAGATGCTCTGCTGAGGAAGAACAATCTCCTCATATACTAGTCAGATCCAATTTGACAGTACACGTACACACACACACACAAAAAAAAACAAATAAAATAAAATTTAAAAAATTCTAGGTCATATCATTCTATTTAAAGTCAAAAGGGAGATAAATACAATAAAAACAAACATACTTCCTCCTCATTAAGTATAAAAATTATTTTCAAACGCAAATGTTTTAAAAATATTTCAACAAACAGACACTGCCCTGGATGTGCTAAGTTGTGCCAAGAAATCTGGAGAACAGCCAGCTGGCCCACTGACTGGAAAAGATCGATATTTGTTGCCATTCCAAAGAAAGGTGACCCAACAGAGTGCGGAAATTATCGAACAATATCATTAATATGACATGCAAGCAAGATTCTGCTGAAAATGATCCAAAAAACATTTGGAACAATATGTCAACAGAGAACTGCCAGATGTGCAGACTAGATTTAGAAGAGGTCGTGGTACTAGGGATATTATAGCTAATGTTAGAGGGATCTTGGCAGAAAGCAAAGAATACCAGAAAAATGCCTATCTGTGCTTCATTGACTATGCAAAGGCTTTTGACTATATGGATCACAACAAGCTGTGGCTGACTCGGAGAAGAATAGGAATCCCAGAACATTTGATTGTGCTTATGCAAAACCTATCCTGGACCAAGAGGCAGTTGTCAGAACAGAGCAAGGAGACACTACATGGTTCAAAATCAAGAAGGGGGGTTGGCAGGGATGTATTCTGTTTCCATACCTTTTCAATCTCTATGGAGAACAGATCATCTGAGACGCTGGGCTATACGAAGAGGAATGTGGCATCAGGATTGTTGGAAGAGTCATCAAAAACCCAGATGATACAATCCTGCTTGCTGAAACTGAGGAGGACCTGAAGCTCTTGCTGCAGAAGGTTAAGGACTGCAGCTTCCTATATGGATTGAAGCTCAGCATCAAGAAAACAAAGATTATCACCACTGCGCCAATTGGCAGTATCAGTATGGATGGTGAAGAGATTGAGAGAGTTAACAGTTTTCATTTACTTGGCTCCACAATCAACACTCTTGGTAACAGCAGCCATGAAATCAAGAGGCAAATTGCATTGGGAAAGTCACCTGTGAGGGACCTCTCAAGAGTACTGAAGAGCAACGACATCAGGCCAGGGACTAAGGTGCGCCTGATCTGGGCTATAGTCTTTGCAATTATGTGCTATGCATCAGAGAGTTGGATAGTGAATAGGGATGATAGAAAGAGAATTGATGCCTTTGAGCTGTGGTGCTGGAGAAGAGTACTGAATATACCATGGACTGCTAGGAGAACAAACAGGTTTGTCCTGGAGAAAGTGAAGCCAGAATGGTCCTCGGAGTCAAGGATTGTGAAGCTTTGTCTGACATACTCTGGGCATGTTGCAAGGAGGGACTGGTCCTTGGAGAGGGACATCATGTTTAGCAGAGTGGAAGGGCGGCGAAGGAGAGGAAGACCTTTGATGAGATGGATCGATTCTGTGACTGGAGTGGTGGGGAAAAGTGCGTTTGAGATGGCTAGGTTGTTACAGGATAGAACGGTGTTTAAAGCTCTTATACATCCTCGGCCCCCTGCCCGGGGCGAGCCATCGCGGCCCTCTGCCCGGGGCAGGCTGCCCTTGGCCCTCTGCCTGGGGCGAGCCATCACGGCCCTCTGCCCGGGGCGAGCCGTCGTGGCCTTCTGCCCGGGGCGGGCTGCGCTTGGCCCCCGGCTCGGGGAGAACCGTCACGGCCCTCAGGGTGAGCTCCTCAGTCCCCAGATTGTGCCATCTGACCCCGGGGTAGGGAAGGAGAAGAAAAAAAAAAAAGAATGCCTAGGATATCCAGAGAATGTTACCTAGGCCACCTTCTGCCACCCCACCCCCCCAGTAAACCTGAAAGCAACACCCTCAAAGCCCTTCTATTTGTAACTC
>NW_006399825.1:8985037-9004895 GCF_000299155.1 Elephantulus edwardii | reverse complement strand
CATGAAATATTATACAAAATGGGTGACCCTGGAGGACATTATGCTGAGTGAAATATCTCAGTCACAAAAGGACAAATATTGCATAGGGCCACTGTTGTAAAATGGGACTGACATCAGGGTTAAGGGAAGACAGAGAAGGAGGGGGAATGAGGTATACTGCACTGAAACAGATAAGAGAGAGAACTGTTTAAAAGGGATATATGATTAGATATTATTGTCATGACAGGAGTCCAGAAAGAAGGCTGCACAGTGCAGTGGCCTTGGAGGGAGGGATTGCATAACAATGAAAGTTTTTCTTTCACTTTTCAAGGAGAAGAGTGAAGTGGAGGGGAGAGAGTGGGCAGGGAGAAAAGTGCAACAATGAATGAATGGAAACCCTAAGTCTTTGTAAACTTTCATTAAAAGGAAAAAAAATCTCATATACTCAAGGTTTGAGGGTTTTTTTGGTTGTGTTTTAATTTTTTACACTTTGCCTTCCTTCTTTTCAGAACTGAGAATTTACAATTGGTTTGTAAAGTTAGTAATGTTTCATCACATAGTACAGAATATTACTTACATTTTATTCATTTAAGTCTCAGAACTTGATTTAGGGTTCCTTGTTTTGAAACACTGCCAATATGGTATTAGTAGTTGTACATTTTTTTTTATTTTATTATTTTTTGTGCATATACCGTCAAATCAGATCTGACTGGTACAGGAGGAAATTGTCCCTCCTTCTCTGGCAGAGCATCTGTTGGATTTGAACTGTGTACCTTTGTGATTGCAATACAGCTTCTTGCCACTAGGCCACCAAGGTCCCCTAGTTGTACATTTTTATGCATTTTTTTAACCAATTAGTCCTAGATGTTTTTAGAGGAAGTTAATGTCAATCAATTACTAAAAATGAAAATTTATCAAATACTGCTGAGAATGTAGAGAAAAATCAATCTATTACATACTACTCTGAAGACAGATACCACCCAGTAAAACAGTCTGGAAGTTTCTTTAAAAATTAAATATGCAAAATAAAGCTTAAGAAGAAAAAAAAAATTAAATATGCAGGGGGAGGGAACCGTACAATAATGAAAAAACTTTTTTTCCAAAGGAAAAAAGCAAAGTAAGGGATGGCAGGCAGGAAAATGTACAACAATGAATGAATAGAAATCCAAGTTCTTTATAAACTTTCATTAAAATCTCAATTAAAAAAAGAAAAAATTAAATATGCATTTATCATACAAAAGCAACTGCACTCTTAGGTATTTTTGCCAAATAAATGAAATTTTGTGTTCACTCAAAAACCTATGCACAAATAATAGCTCAATTTACAATAGAAAAATATTGACAGTTCAATTTATAAAATACTGGAAACAACCCAAATGTCCAATGGAGACTGGCTGACCAACTCTGTTACATTCAAATTAAATAAAACAAACACATCACTATCTTCTAATCAACTCCCACTCATGGAAATTATGTATTTGCATGAAATAAAAATCAAAGAGCACCTGTATTCTCCACTCAGATTCCTCCAGTGGTGACATCTTAGCTGTATGGTATACAATAATAAGACGAAGAAATTGACCTTGTTACATTATTATTATTACTATTACTATATTCTTTTTTTAATTTTTTTAAATATTTTCTTATTTTGTACTGCCAAGTTGGATCCGAAGAGCACAGGAGAAGATTGCCCCTTCTTCTTCAGTGGAGCATCTGGTGGATTTAAACCAAGCACCTTCAGGATTTCAGTACATCTTCCTGTCACTAGGCCACCAAAGCTCACCATTAACTATTATTAGGTCCCCATTATTATTAACTAGACTCCAAGCATTATCCAAGGAGCTCTGGAGGCCTAGTGGCAAGAACCTACACTGCAATACCAAAGGCATGGGGTTGAGGCCACCCCTCCCATGTGACTGCTGCCTCTGAAAACCAACTGGAGTGTCAGCTATGGGTTGTTTTCAACTCTGTGGTACACAACAACAAACAAACTTTATCCAGTTTTCATCCATAATTTGACCTAAACTCATTTTCATATAGTACTATGTAATTTTTCTTCCACACACAGATTTGTATAATCACTTCAATCAATACAGAATTGTTTCATTTCCAGAAAAGAAGTTCCATCATTACCTTTCTATTCATATTTGTCTATTTACCCATAATCCTTCCACTTCTCCCTCTTACCTTGTTCCCTGATAAGAACTGTGTTCTATGTTGTTGAGACTGACTCCTTTTTTTTTTTTAAATTTCTTTATTTATTGTAAAAAAACATGTATGGAGATTCAAAGACAAAGGTAAAGGCCATACTGTTCTTGAGCAGTCCTTGGTTTTACAACAGTGAAGAAATAGGATCATAGTTCTATATAACTATTATGCATTTTAACACATTGCCTTGCAAAACAATGCCTTAGGTAATGACCAATATGGTAATGTCAGCCTCACACTAGCTGCTGTATCGTTAACTAAGAAAACTCCTTTATGTACGTTTCTTCCTTTTTTTTAAAGAAACATGTAGTATTTACAATGCTTTTAAATAGAAATGCTCTCATAACACATCACAAATAGTATATCTGAAACCTCTTGGTCTTTGGAAAAAGGTTCTCTACTCATGAAAGTTATTTGTATTTGTGTTGTGTATTTTAAGTATGAATTATCTAGCATATCCCAACAGATAAGTCAAATATAAACTGAATAATAAACTAGACTTCTAATTCCATTAGAATATTGCTCACCGAAAATTTGGGAAATAAAGACTACCATTACTGATCAAATCTGGACACATTTTGCTCATTCTTCTTTGGAACAGTGTTAGTTAAAATAGTTTCGTCTACAAACTGTAAATGTCATAGTTAGAATATTAGAGAGGTTTAATGTAGAAAGTAAGTATAAGATTCATGTTGCTTTAGAGTACCTTTAGCAATTCAAAGCTTAACCAGAAGAACCTTCAATTTAATAATGAATACCATGAACACAGAAGAGGAAGATAGAGTATACCACATTTCGATATTTTCATCACTCAGGAGGAGTTCATTAGGACAACTGACTCATGAATTTTGCTCAACAATGAACAGTAGAGGAGAGAGACCAACAGAAGAAGAAGAAGAAACTGCACGAAATACCCACTTAACTACCCAAGAATTCCAAAATGTCATTGATATTAAAGGGCAGCTCTAGAGATCAAAAAATTAAACAAATTGTAGAAAAGGTTATAGAAGAAGCAAAGAGTAGCAGGTACCATAATAATGGAGCAGAAAAGATAGTGACCAGAAGTCACAAAGGGAAAATAGTGGCTTTCTTATAATTGTCAGATATTTGAATTTTTCTCCAAAATTTAGAAGAAATGTAAGACTTACAAAGAAATCAAAAGTCAACACCAGAAAAAAATGACAGATATTTCATACTTATGTGGTGATGGCCAAGTACCAGGATCCTGTAGTACTACACCAAGGGCGTAAAGGACAAGGGTCTGCAAAACAGGAAGAAAAAAAAAAAGAAATTCAGTCTACTTAGCTATGGCCTAACAAAGATAAAATGCCCCTGCTGAAGTCAACTCATCCTATAGCCTTCTCTACTATTATGAAGATCAAATAATAGTATGCTGTTTTTGTTGAGTACCGTTGAGTTGGAACCAACCAACAGCTGACCCTCCAGCAAGTTTTCAGAGGCAGTAAATTGCATGTGAAGAGACTACCTATCTTACTCCTGTGGAGCAGCTGGTGGATTGGAACTACATGCGTTTGGGATGTAGCTTCTTACCACCAGGACACCAGAGCTCCCTAAATAATGGTATAAACAATAGGGGAGAAAAACTGCCCATTATTTTGATGATCTTACTGTAGGAAAAGTCAATAAAATAGAGAAATCCTTAAAACATATACTAAATTGAAAATTTAAAACTTGCATCAAGTAAGACAAAAAGCATCATATAAGCAAGAGTGAAAAGAGTAGACAGAAAAATCCTATTTACCACATAAATAATGTAGTTAATACTCCTAACATACAAAAAGGCACGTGCAAGAAAAAACCACCAAAAGGCATGTGTCTTACTAGTGAAAACTGTAATTAGATAACTCAAGTGAATAAATTTAAAAATTAGTTTTATAAATATATAAATAAAATGCTGGCATATATGTATATGTATAATCATGTATAGTTCTTTTGTCATCAAGTTGGAACTGACTCATCACTGATACTCTAGTGAGTTTTCAAAGTCAGCAAACTACACAGGAGGAGACAATCTATCCTTCTCCTATAGACCAGCTGGTGAATTTGGACCATGTGCCTTTGGGATTGCAACACAGAATCTTAACACTATAGCAACCAAAGACACACACACACACACACACAGGAGCTCTGGAGGCCTAGTGGCATTCCGGAGGGTCAGTTATGGATTGGTTCCAACTCTACGGTACACAACATACATTTATAATGTTGCTCCAGCTATCCAGTGATCCCAGAAAAGCAAATTAAAACAATGACGTAAAAATTTTTTCTACAAGACATGCAAAATGTATAAAAGATTTATATATTGAGAAGGGGTAAGAACTTAGAGGCAAATCCCAAAGGCCCGCAGTTCGAATCCATCAGATGCCCCGCTGGAGAAGGAGGGGCAATCTCCTCCTGTGTCAGTCGGATCTGATTCGATAGCACACAGCAAGTAATAAAAAAAAAATAATAATTTAGAGACAAAAGGCATTCTCATATATTGTCACCAAAAGTGTAAACTGTTTTTCTGGAAAGCAAATTAATATATAAAAGCATTTTAATTAAAAAATTCAATTTCTAAGAAGCTATCTAATACCTAGATAAGCATATAAATTTTTACAGTTAAAAAAAAGAAGTAATGTCAATCTAAATGTCCATCAATGAGTCTGCTTAAATAACTTATGGCACATTCATAAAATGCAATACTATGTAATAATGACAAATAAAGATCAGTATCAATAGTTGATAGCCATGATATGCTCAATTAAAAATTAATAGGTAAGTTTTCATTTTTAGAATACATAGATATAAAAAGAAAAAAAGAGAAGCTCTGGTAGCCTAGTGGTGAGAAGCTGTGCTGCAATTCCTAAGGCTCACAGTTCAAATCCACCAGATGCTCTACTGGAGAAGGAAGAGCAATCGCCTCCTGTGCCAGTCAGATCCAATTTGACGGTACACAACAATAACAAAAACCAAAACAAAAAAAAATATGGAAGAAGTCCTGAAGAATAAAAAAAAAATCCCCCAAAATATAAACATATATGTATATGAACATACATATATACTCAAAAAAACTTTAAAAAATTGTATAAAAATGCACACTTAAGTATAAACTGTATACATTAGAATGCTAAAGAGAAAAGTGTAATTTATCTAATTTTAGCTTTACAATAGCACATATTCTTTTATAATTTTAAATTCTTATAACTCTAATTTAGCAATAGGTACAAAGTTTCCTGGGTGCTTTAAAGAATACAATTTGAAAACATACAGTAAGAGAACTGTGAAGAATAATGAAATTAGTTGCATATATCAGACGTTTCTACCTCTCTAGGGATAATGAACTGGTCAATCTTTCCTTCAATATCTTGGAGCCGGGCAGAGATTGGTGTAAGTTTGGCAATCCGGACAGTTTCACAAAGCACTTGGCGACAGAATCTGTTAAAAAAAAATTAAAATCTTTGTAGATGTATATTCTAGGAGAGGGAGTCTGAAACGTATGGACATTTTCAAACATCATTCTATAATTTCCTAATGTTCTTAACTGAAAATATTCCCACAATTTGAATTTATTTACAGTTATGTATTACACTGTTGGGGAACTCTGGTGGCCAAATGGCAGGAAGCTACACTGCAATTCCAAAGACATGCAGTTCAAATTTACCAGCTGCTCTGTGGGATAAGAATGTGAGAGAAATCCCTTGTGATTTACTGCCTTTGAAAACCATGAGAGGGTCAGCTATGGGTTGGTTCCGACTCAACAGTACATGACAATAGTGTAAAATTACCTTTTTGAAACTAATTGTTTTAACATTACAGCAAGGATAAATACTAGAGCAGATTAAAAGTGAGAGGTAGGGAGAAAAGTGCAACAATGAATTACTGGAAACCTTAAGTCTCTGTAAACTTCCATTAAAATTCATTTAAAAAAAGTTTGAGAGGTAGACAATGACTAAGGATGAAAGCAGAAGAACTAATGCCTTTGAGTTGTGGTGTTGGCAAAGAACATCGATTCTCTCATACACTTCCAAAAGAACAGATGTATCTCGAAGAAAGTGGAGACAGGGTGTTCCTTGGAGGCAAGGATGGTGGCACTTCAACTCACATTCTTTGGGCATGTTGTTAGGAAGGGGCAGTCACTGGAAAAATATAGATAGAAAGACAGAGTGTCAGCAAAAGAGAAGATCCTCTACAAAACTAGATTGACAGAAAACTGTAACAATAGGCTCAAGTATAACAGAGATGATGAGAATGGCATAGGATAAAGCAGGGTTCAGATCCGTTGCTCACAGGGTCACTGTGCGTTGGTTTGAAGGCACCTCACAATGACAACAATACCAAGGTATTGTGACTTGGTTGGTTTGGGACTGGACTGGTCCCAGATATCTGTATGTTTAGAAGCAAATTATGATTATTGCAAATGAGTTGTGGTGGAGCAATAATTAAATGCTCAGCTTCCAATTAAAATGATGGTGACTTGAACTCAGCAATTCAGTGAAAGCCTAGAGATCCGCTACCATAAAGATTCCAAAACCAAACCAAAATCACTGATAAAGAGTCAATTCACAGCAGCCTTCCACCAGGTTTCTGAGGCTACAAATCCGTACAGGAAAAGACTGACTTTTTTCTCTTGTGGAGAGGCTGGAGGATCCAAACTGTGGATTTTTGGTTAGTAGCCCAACATATATCACACTATGTCATCAGGACTCCATGCCATAAAGATTATGAAAAACCGACTTGATGGCTCCTAATAACAACAGGATATGGTAACGTGAATCCAGGGCTCCTTACCACCAGACCACCAAGGCTCCCTAGAGAACTGATTAGAAGGAATAAAATCTCAAGGTTCTTCCAGGTAAAAGGAGGGAGTAGGCAGACTGGGGCCTATCACCCTCTTCAACCAAGAAACCCAAAAACAAAGAGAGCAGAAACAGTTGTTAACTGGAATCTTGAATAAAAAAAGTAAAGACAGATAAGTACTTCAGATATTAACTGAAGTAAAAAACTGAATGAAAATATGGAACAAAAAGATTGACAAAGCACCAGAACATAAACAGTATGGCATGGCCATTTTGAATGTCAGTGTGGCTGCCTTAGGAACTGGAGACCAGCAGCTGTCTGAGGACAAGAAAGATGTGACAGACAACTTGGTTCCCTGCACGCTCCCATGGACCAAGACAGTGACCTTCTCTCACCACTCACAATCAACAAAGTAGCTAGCAGTGGTCCTCCAGTCCATCTCAGCTCTGCCAGAAGCCAGGTATTCACCATTTCGTATTTTGCACTGAAAACATGCAAACGATTCTATGCTTAAAGACCCCTTTCGGGAAACTCTGGACTGTTCCATGCTTGGTCTGCAACCTGATGGTGTATTAGGGAGGACACAGCCTCTGACTAGGGTCCTTGTTTTACACAGAGAACTCCTGGGTATACTTTGCTACCACTGTCACATTTTGAGCAATCAGCCTCTATGGAGTGTACCATCCTTGAGCATCTCACTCTACTTTAGTGATCTCTGCCTGGGTACCATCCCTGTACCCATTCCATGAGCCAGCAAGGATAGTATCTCTACTAGGCAGCCTACCAGAGGCTTCTGTGAGATCAGTAAAAACTTCATTTCAGCCAGGTGCTCAGTCCCTCAACACACCTAGACCAGAAGAGGCTCTATCCTTAGCCCGGCTTATATTTTAGGGCCTTAGTCACCTCTCAAACAAGTAGAAACTCTGACTTGGCGGAGTGCGCTAACCCAAACTTATGTTGGACTGGCAAACTGCCCGAGACCAGACAACTGGCCTCCACCCACCAAAGTACATACCCAGCCAACCTTCCAAAATCTCTCCTTTTTCTCTCTCATTTTTTATTTCCCATCACTTTTTGGATTTATGTTTCTTGTTGGATTTTTTAATCTTTGTTATTGTGGGTTTTTAGTGTTTCCATTTCTTCTGTCATCTCTTCTCCCTAGCTTTTCCCTCCTTTCCCTTGTCAAACTTTCCTCTCTCTCCCTTTTTTCCCATTTTTATTTCTATTCCCCTTCCATTTGTAGCCTCTGTTTTGTTTTCTCTCTTTCCTTTTGCTTTCCAATCTTCTTGTATTTTAAATACCTTTTGTTGCTATGTTTCTCTTTTACATTATCAGGCAAAAGACAACAATAGTACTCAGCCACACATGCACTTCCTGCAGCTGCACTCATTGGACAAGAATAAAGTCAAACTCCTGGTCCACCTGAAGGAAGACTGCAACTAACAGGAGCCCTCTTTGCCCTCATTTGTTCTATGCAAAGAGTGAACAGATACAACTGCACAAACTTACCAAATTAGTAAGTCGTGCAACATGCCTGCCCTGCTTTCAGATATATCAAAACAAAATAACACAAAGCAAGAACATTACAATGTCCCAGAGGCAACAGATAACTTCAAATCACTCAAAAAAATCAGGACAAGATGGCATAAAAAGTGATTAAAATAAAGTACTAGAAAACCTTACAGATTAATTGAGCTCTTGAAACTTCTTAAAAAGGAATTCAAAAGAATGATACTTAACTATTTTCTATGGAGTCAGAAAAACAAAAAATAATTCAACCTGATCAAATAAACAAATGGAAAATGAAAATAAATGTAGAACAGCAAACTGAAATTCAGAATATTAAGAATAAAATTTCAGAACTAGACAACACATTGTTGTTGTGATGTACCACTGAGTTGGAACACATAGGTGACCCTCCAAGGGGTTTTCAGAGGCACTTCAATCACACTGAAGGAGATTCTTTCACCTTGCAGCAACTGGTAGATTTGAAGCACATATTTTGCGATTGCAGCATAGCTTTTACCACAGGTAACTAGAGCTTCCTGGACTGACAAAAAACAGAACTAAAAAAAAAAAAGGAACATAAACGGAAATGGAGGAAAAACTTCTCAACATTAATCTGTTAGAGGAACAATTAAAAAAAAATAAAATTAAACAAGTACAAGAACTCTGTGGAATAACATCAAGAGAAATAACTCAGGTGTGACCAGAATTCTGGAATAGGAAGAGATTAATTAAAAAAAATTTCAAAATTTAGGGTAACAGAAAGATCTGATGGAAGAAAATTTTCAAACATTATTATAAAAAATTATAAATAGGTATTTAAGGAAGGAGCTGAACAAACCCAAATAGAACACACTTTCCAAAAAAATCCTAATATGTATTACAATGAAATTTTCCAAAATTAAGAACAAAGAAAGAATACTGAAAGTAGTTCAAGAAAATGAAATTAACTATGAAGGAGAATCATTATGACTAAGTCCTGATTTCTCAGCAGAAACTATGCAGAGAAGAGAATGGGCAGACATATAAAAACATCTGAAAGAAAAACTGTCAATCAAGAATTATATACCCAGCAAAACGATCCCTAAAATAAGATGGTGAAATTAGGACATTTCCAGATAAATAGACATGAAAAGAATTTGTGAAAACTAGAAGAACTGATACCTTTGAGTTGTAGTGCTGCAGAAGAGTCTTGAACATACCATGGACTACCAGGACAACAAACAGGTCTGTCTTGGAGAGGGTGAAACCAACTTTCTCCTTAGAGGTAAGGATTTTGAAGCTCCATTTCACATACTTTGGGCACATGGCAAGGAGGGACCAGTCCTTGGAGAAGGACATCATGCTTGGAAGGATGGAGGGACAGCTCAGGAAAGGAAGCTGATGAGATGGTTTGACATGGTAACTGGGGCAACAGGGTTAGATTTGTCAGAGTCAGAGTCATAGATGACTAATAGCGACCCTATGAACTAAAGACCTGAACACTTGTATAATTAACTTTTATTGTTTCTCCAGGTTCATAGGGTTTCCGGTGGCAAGCTATTTTGGAAGTGGATGCCACTCCTGCTTCCAAACTTGTTTTAACTGGGGAGCTCCACCAAACAAGTAGTAGAGATCTAAATAGTCCACATCATTGATTCTATTTTATATAGGCTCAAAACATATAGGTTTCCCAGATATAATTGTTGTTATGCACTATGGAGTCAGAACTAACTCATAGCTCACCTTCCAGCAGGTTTTCAGAGGCTATTCATCAGACAGGAGTTGAGTGCTCATCTTTTTCCAACTAGTGAATCTGAAATGCCTGCCTTTAAGGTGGAAGTATTACTCCTTATACAAGGCTCCCTCCTCAATATTAGTATTAGCTTAAAATAATATTAATAAAAGAGTTATGCCAGTCTAAAAGTATCTTTTTACTAATCTTTTCTTTCTTTTATTGTGCTCTTACCTTAGCTGCTCAATTTTTTCTGGAGTAACTGGATTCTTCCCCAAAACTTGGTCTATCTCGTCATATAATTTTTTCTGAATTTCCTCAGTGGTGGATAAAAAATAGATTGTCCAGGTGCATACTAGGTGAAAAATTATATCAATTAAAAAAATAGCTAATACTGGTTTCAAAATAGAGTAAGAAAAGTTTTTACTAATACTAAATTCCAGGTATCTGTACTTTTAACAAATATCACACTATTTTGATGAACGTGAAAATTGAAAAGCCAATGTTTTATGACTTGTCTTTGGTTAAACTAGTTTATAATTTATATTCACTAAGGAAACGAAAATAAAAGTAATCAAATTACATGATGAACATAAATTAGAAGAAAAAGAGTAATAATATTTCCTTCAGGAATATTCTGTAATTGTATCTATTCAGGAATAGAACCATCTAGATATATACCTCTTTCCCTAGATTCTGCTTGAGCTGCCACTATCTAAAGCTCTTCTTATTTTACTACAGGTTAGACACATTATTTTTAATCTTATTTTTCCTAAGCTAAGGGACAATTTTAATTTGTCTCAATTATTATGGGCTTTCTAAAAAAGTTTGCTTGACTAAACTGTAATTCAATTTCTATACCAAAAACACTTTTATACTAAATATTATGATCAATAACACCAGTAAGTACCTGGTGTTACTTATTTTGAATATACCTAATTCAGACCTTATATGATTGCCTGTCCTTAACTTTACAAATTTGCATCTGCTTCTTTCAATATGCTTTTTTGAGAAACACTGAATTTCAGTTTCACAAATTATCTGCAAGTGTTGGTATAGAGTGTACAATATGTATAGGAAGTACAAACTTTAATTACACCATCTATAAATGTACTATCTATAAATAGATAAAGCATCTACTGAATATACTCTATATAATCAATACACATATACCCTGTTGACTACATATACAAGAGTTTAGGGTTAATAATCCCTAACAATGGTTCTTTTATACAACTATCTTAAAAGTATTCTGAAGAGCTTAAAAATATGTTTTCTTTTGGTTTTTATTGAGTACAATAATAAGACATTCTCATAGCTAAAAGACACTTCAAAAAAACATCTAGAGATACATCTTCCTTGAAAAATAAGCAAAAAAATTAAGTTATAGATTAAGGCCTTAAATTTTCTGCCTATCTTGCCTTTCTAAAATTTTGGAGATGCCTTCAAAAATAAATCTAACCCAAATGGAAACAAACAGTAACATACTAACAATTGCAGTTGCGATTAAAGTATTAACCTTGAAAATGGCCCTTTCTGGTGGTGTATGCATAAAACAATTCAAATTTTTAAAAGAACTTAGCAAAGACTTATTTTGAATGCAGTGAATTTTTAAAGGTTAATACACCATTTCTGACACCTGCTTAAATTCTACTTCATAAATAATATCTAACACTTTAGATATTAAACATTTTGTTGTTGTTATGTGCCATCAAGCTCTGAAGCTTGTCCTGTCCTGAGCCAGCCTTATTGCCCTAGTCACTGTATCAGTTCATCTCATCTGGTGTTTTCCTTTCTTGCGCTGTCCCTCCACCCTTCCAAGCATGATGTCCTTCACCAAGGATTGGTCTCTCCTGGCCACAATCTCAAAGTATGTGTGACAGAGCTTCAAAATCCTAGCATCCGAGGAGAAACTTGGTTTCACCCTCACCAAGGCAGATTTATTTCTTTTATTGGCGGTCCCTGGTATGTTCAAGACTCTTCTCCAGCACCACATTTCAAAGGCATCAATTCTTTTTCTATCATTCTTAGTCATTATCCAGCTCTCTGATGCATAGCGAAGACTGTGGACTGGATCTAGTCTCTAGATGGACACCTTAGTCTTTAGACTGACATCATTACTTCTCAGTACTCTGGAAAGGTCCCTGACAGCAGATTTACCTAATGGAATTTGTCTTTTGATTTCCTGACTGCTGCTGCCAAGACTGTTGATTGTGGAACCAAGCAAGCAAGCTGTAATTGTTAACAACCTCACTCTCTTCTCCATCCATCATGATGCTGCCAATTGGCCCAGTGGTGATAATCTTTTGTCTTCTTGATGTTGAACTTCAGTCCATATTGAAGACTACAGTCCTTGACCTTCTGCAGCAAGTGTTTCAGGTCGGCTTCTGTTTCAGCAAACAAGGTTGTGTCATCTGCATAACGCAGTTTGTTGATGAGTCTTCCTCCTATCCTGATGCCACATTTCTCTTCATAAAGCCCAGCCTCCCAAATGATCTGTTCTGCATAAAGATAGAAAAGATATGGAGACAGGATGCATCCCTGACACACTCCTTTTCTATTGTGAACCATGCAGTGTTTCCCTGCTCTGTTCTGAAGACTGCTTCCTTATCCAAGTATAGGTTTCGCATAAGCACAATCAAGTGTTCTGGGATTCCCATTCTTCTCAAGGTTAACCACAATTTGTTGTGATCAACAGTCAAATGCCTTTGCATAGTCAATGAAACACAGCTAGATAGCTCTCTGGTACTCTGCTTTCTTCTAAGATCCATTTGACATTGGCAATAATGTTTCTAGCGCCACAGCCTCTTCTAAAGCCAGCTTGTATTTCTGGCAATTCTCTGTCAATGTACTGTTTCAGTTGTTTTTGGATAATCTTCAGCAGAATTTTGCTTGCATGTGATATTGTATGATAACTTCCACTCTCTGTCGGGTCACCTTTTTAGCAATGGGAATAAATATGGATCTCTTCCAGGTAGCTGTCCTCCAGATTTCCTGACACAACCTGGTGAGCACGTCCAGGGCTGCATCTGTTTGTTGAAATATGTCAACTGGTATTTCATCAATTCCTGGGGCTTTATTTTTTGCCAAGTCCTTCAGAGCAGCCTGAACCTCCTCCTTCATCACCATCAATTGCCTCTTGATCATATGTTAGTTCTTTAAATTCTTCTGTGCAGAAAAATTTATGAGACATTTTCTTATGGATCCACGTTTTTATTTTCCTCTCTAAACAGAAAGACTTGGGAAAGAAATCCCACTGGTGATGTTGTTATGTGCTGTCCAGTCAGAAATGACTTATAGCTGACCCTCAAGAGGATTTTCAGAAGCTACACATTGTATCAGAAGAGACTGACCATCTTTCTCTCATGGAACATTTAATAGATTCGAACTACCAGCCTTTGGGTTTGTAGGCAATTCTTTACTCTCCACGCCACCAGAGCTTCTTTGAAATCCCACTAGTGAATATAAAGTGTATAAACTTTAAACTGATATTATAATCCTTCCTTCAAATATTTTATTTTAACATATTTTTATTTCTTTATACAAATTTTTACATATACTAAAGCTCTAGAGTGCCAATCATTTAGTGGTAAGGAAGGGTACTACGAATGCAGAGGTATGCAGTTCAAATCTGCCAGCTGCTCTAAAGGAAAAAGATGAGCAACCACCTCCCATTCAATCTGTTGCCTCTGCAAACCCACTGGAGGGTCAGCTATGGGTTAGTTCCAACTTGATGGTCCAAAACAACAGCAAAAACCTGTGTGGAAAATTAGAAATACAAAATTCAGAAATTTTAATAAAAATCACCTTCAGTTCCACCAACAGAAGAGTTCTTTTAAATTGTGTTTCTGTGGCATATTTTCTATTATTGTTTTTGTTGTTGTGGGGTGTCACTGAGTCGAGCACAGCTTATAGCGACTCTATGAATGACAGACCTGAACCCTGTCCTATCCTGTGCCATCTTCATCATCTCTGACACACTTGAGCCTGCTGTTGCTGTCACTGTGTCATTCCATCTCTCACTAGGGATCTTCCTCCCTTTCACTGCCCCTCTCTCTTGGAAGACCTTAATAATAGCAAATGGAATTTGAGCTCAAGTGAAAAGCAGCAGCCGGAAATTGAAAAGCTCACTGCTCCAGTTGGAAAGGTGTCAGTGACAGTTCATTTTAAAGGCACTAACTGGAATTCGCAATCCACAAAATAGTGTCAAGAAATTTATGGTAATGTTCAGAGGTGGCATAGGAAACTTGGAGTAAAAAAAGATACTTGTATGAATTAAGTCTTTAAAAGAAGAATAAAAATGTAGAGAAAAGGGAATTCTTTAACCAAGATCCTGTAAATAGTGCTTCCTTCATTTTAGAATAGCTTTACCTTTGCACATTTTGGAATTCATTTAAAAAAGAAATCAATTTGTACTTACACTGTGCAGTTATTATACAACCAGCCAGAGAAAATATCATACTGTCTTCTAGGATCTAGAAAATAAAACTAAATTTAGAAAGTGTAAAATGTAAAGTGGCCTATATTCGACTCTACTAAAAAACCTACAGTAGAAAATAAAAGTCAAGGAAAGAAAAAAGTAAATTATATCTTAAAGGTGTTTTCATTGTAAAAAAATGTGTATGTGAAACTCAACATAAACACTGCATTCATTGCTTTTTGATGCACTAGATACTTGGAGTCATGTTAACTGGCTCATGAGTCCTTTATTTGCCTTGGTCTGATCCTGCAACAAAGCCTCAGGAATAGTAGAGAAGATGCTACCACTCCCCATGGAGCCTAATTCCACTTCTGAGTGCAGACACATAACTATAAGGTGACTTGTATGTGTAGAGTAGGCCAAAGGATTTATCCAACTGCAACAAAAATGACTTCACTTCTACCTGTGGACTGGTAATACCGCAAACTCACGGGTGTGCAGGGACTGAGGTAACAGTGAACAAGACAAGCTCCCATCCATGGCCATGTAGGCAGAATGGCTATGTGCTTAAGAACTTATTAAAATTCTTTTCTCTTTATGATCAGAGAATGCGATTTAATGTTTGTTTATTCAAATGTTAAACTGAGCCACTCCAGAGAACTAAAAACACACTAACTACTTATAGTCACCACTGGGCCAACTGGCAGCGTCATCATGGATGGTGAAGAGATTGAGATTGTTCACAGCTTTAGTTTGCTTGGCTCCACAGTCAACACTCTCAGCACCAGCAGCCAGGAAATTAGAAGACGTATTGCCATGGGAAAGTCTACTGTTAGGGACCTCTCCAGGGTACTGAAGAGCAATGGTGTCTCTCTGAAGACTAAGATACCTTTGATACAGGCCATGGTCTTTGCTATCAGTTGTTATGCATCAGAGAGTTGGGCAATGACTAAGGAGGATAGAAGGAGAATTGATGCCATTGAGTTTTGGTGCTGGAGAAGAGTATTGAGGGTACCATGGACTGCTAAGAAAACAAACAGATTTATCCTGGAAAGGGTCAAACCGGGTTGCTCCTTGGAGGCAAGGATTCTAAGGCTCCATCTAACATGCTTTGGACATGTTACAAGGAGGGACAGGTCCTTGGAGAAGGACATCATGCTTGGTAGGGTGGAGGGACAGCACAGAAGGGGAAGGCCCCCTATGAGGTGGATTGATTTAGTGATTGGGGTAATCGGGATGGGTGTATCAGAGATGGTGCGACTGGCACAGGACAGAGCTGAATATAGGGATGCTGTACATAGGGTTGCTATGAGTCACAAGCGACTCACGGCACATAACAACAATAACAATCAACTTCTTATACCACCATGATATAAAATGAAAGAGAATAAAATCATTGAATTTTAAGAGAGCATCTAGATTAAAGTTTAATTAGTGTTTATTTGCTAAACATTTAGCAACTGCATTACCTGCTGTTCACTTAGGTTCCCCTGTACTAAGGAGTCAATGAAAATATGCTGACTTTCCTTTCTTCCTTTTCGCTCTTTTATGATTTTCTTTAAAATGGATTCCAGCTGCTTAAGGGCTTAGGTAAAATGAAAAAAAGAATAGAATATAAGCATTTATAAAGGATGAACTTCTTTTTAATAATATTGTACAATTTTAAAACTTACAAAATAAAAGTCATTATAATAAAGCTAAATTATGTTTAAGGCTGTCAAGGATTTTGTTTTCAATCCATAATCAACACTTAGAGAAGCAGCAATAAGAGAGCTCTGATGGCCTAGTGACAAGAAGCTGCACTGCAATCCCAGAGGTACGTGGTTCAAATCCACCAGATGCTCTGCTGGAGAAGGAGGAGCAATCTTCTCCTGTACCAATCAGATCTGATTTGGCAGTACACACACACAAAATAATAAAAATAAAAATTAAAAAAAAAGCAGCAATAAAAAAAATCAAATGACATACTGTGTTGGGAAAATCTGTTGTCCTAGATCTCTTGAAAGTGCAGAAGAGCAGGGATGTCAGTTTAAAGAATAAGGTGCACTTGACCCAACCATGATGCTTTCAATTGCTGCTTATGTTTGCAAAAATCAGACAATGAATAAGAAAATTAAAGAAGAAATGATGCCTTGAATTGCAGTGTTGGGCAATAGTACTACAAACTTTGGACTGTCAAAAAAACAAACAAATCTGTATTGGAAGAAATGCAGCCAGAGTGCTTCTTAGAACCAAAATCTGTGAGATATTGTCTCAAAAACATTAGATGGAAAGAAAATCTATGATCCAGCAATTCCTACATATATTATCAAAGAACAGGAAAAATTCACATCTACACAGAAAACTAGAAATGAATGCTTGTAGCAGCATTACTCATTATAGCCAATGGTTGGAAATGATTTAAATGTCTAGCAGCAGGCAAATAGATAAATAAAATGTTATATATTCATGCAACAGAAGGTGACTCAGTCATGAAAAGGAATGAAGTACATGGATAAATTTGCTTATCATTTCCTTCAACTTGAGCAATGCTAAGCGAGTTCTTCCCTTTTTATTCTCCAATTCTAGGTCTCTGCACAGTCTGTTATAGGACACAGCAGATATCTCTATTATCTGCACTGATGCTTGCCACCTTGTCTATGCCACATTCTCCCACTAGCTTGGTTCATTTAACAGTCTTTAGCTACCTTTTCTATTTCTGTTATTGGCCTTTACTAGTTTGCCATGGCAATCAAAAGGTTCCTTTCTAAAGTTTAATTCAGATAATATCATACAGGAGGGACGGGTCCTTGGAGAGGGACATCATGCTTGGGAGGGTGGAGGGACAGCGCAGGAGGGGAAGACCCTCTATGAGATGGATTGATTCGGTGACTGGGGTAATCGGGATGGGTGTGTCAGAGGCGGTGCGGTTGGCGCAGGATAGAGCAGGGTTTAGAGCTGTTGTGCATAGGGTCGCTATGAGTCGGAAACGACTCGATGGCACATAACAACAACAACAACAACAACATCATACCTCTCTTCAAAACTTCCCAGTGTCTGTCTCATGGTAAGTGCCTAGTCATACAATGGTTGGTAAGCCTTACAAAATCTGTTCTTCTTCCAATCCCCCTGACCTGATCTCTTTTTATTTATCTTTTGATTCATTTCACTCCAAACACACAGACATCTTTTTATTTCTCAAATACAGTAAAAACAATTCCATCTCAAAAATGCAATTACTTTTCTTCTATGTAGACTAGTCTTCCCTTTAACATTTGAAAACAACATTGCAAAAGGAACAGATGCAATGGGAGGGTGGCCGAATCTGACTTATACCCACTTCATAAAGGGGAAATGTACCCATCAATAAAGTCCATGGCACTACAAAAATAGCTACATATACCTATTTTGGTCTTATATTCACTTCAATACTAATAGACTTTACTCAGTTACTCAGGGTTATTAGGAAAACAGGTTGGACAGTGGAGGAGGCAAAGAATATCTCACAATGTAAGTACAGGTTTAGTTCACCAGATTAATAAAGCACAATTCCTCAATTAATTAAAGTCCAGGCTCAGCTCAACAGCACAAATCCAAGAAGCCTCTGGTTTTCTCAATCATCCAGCAAACTTTATCTCAGAGCAGCTAAAAGTTAGCTTTTCCTTTAATCATCTAATTAAACAGTGGCTACCTTTCCAAGATTCGTCTGGTTACACCTTGCTACAGTCTCTTCACAGTAGTGCCACAGTCTCTTACAAAGTAGAAAGCACTATCTTATATTGGTCCCACAACAGTTGATGATCACCACGTGTCCACAGTTGAAGTAGCTGGAGACTATGCTTCCCCATTGCTAATGCAATGGCTAGAAAAGCCAACTTTCAAAGATTCTGACACCTTACACATAATCTGCACAACTGATTTCTTTACTTCTTTTAAGTATCTGCTCAAAAATTAGACCTTCATTTTCTATGCATAGATTAATATTTATTGAAAATGAAGATAAAACTATACAAACACTATTATATATTAAAATAATCTATTATCTCAATGCAATATATTAATTTTAAATTTAACCTGTTTACTTTAAAAGAAGGGGCATTTTAAAGAAGATCATTTTGGAGGGCTATCTTAAATGAAAACTACATTTTTCTGTGTAAAATTTTAAAAAGTTATCAAGGTCAAACAATTTTGGAGATTGTTGTCCATTCCATGTTAAAATATAGCAATGTTTTATGTTCATATGATTTTTCATGGATCTCTATTTTAAATCATGGCAAACATTGCTTATTTTTCATTACATTCCTATAGTATTAGACATTTTGATTGTCTGGCTTTTCAAGCATAGATAGAATATTTAAAACTCTATTTTTATGAAAGTTTTCACCTTTTAGGTGATTTCTTTCATTATTATGGCTCTTAAAATGTATTGTCAGATTGTGTTTTTTTTTTGACTGAAACTTTACATTTTTCATAAACACTAATAGTATCATTCTGTAGTAAGTACTAGAGTTTGTTTTACTAACTTACTGAATTATCCTTTCTTTATTTTAAAAAATAAAAATAAAGAGAAGCTCCAATTTATTTTATAAAACAAAGAGAAAAAAACCGTAGAAATCATAAATCATTTCTAATCCACCATTCAGAGATTTTTCTGTTAAACCGGGGTATATACATTTTTGTCCTTAGTAAAAGTTAAGGAGTGGCCAAATTTACCATCTTCATATTGTTTTTTCCGAGTTGTACTTTTATCAAGCGACCCATCTAGAAAGCCTTTTCCAATCTCAGACCAAACCTGAAAATAAGAAAACATTTTTTATGTAAAGTTTATAAATAATGAGTAATCCAAACTAAAAACCCAGCAATTTCTTTCTCACCAATAGATCTACTAATTTACCTATCCTTTTTGAAGGGCTACCTAAGTCTTTACACCATGATCTCTAAAGAAAGACTGTTGTTGTTGTATACAAACAAGTTGGAATCAACTCACAGCGGACTTTCCACTGGGTTTTCAGAGGCAGTAACTGCACAGGAGGAGATCACCCATCCTCCTGTGGAACAGCTAGAAGATTTGAACCGTGTGCCTTCAGGATTGCAGTACAGATTCTTACCACTACAGATATATTTTAATGATTTAGAACTGTTGTTGTTGTTGTTATGTGCCGTCGAGTCGTTTCTGACTCATAGCGACCCTATGCACAACAGCCCTAAACCCTGCTCTATCCTGCGCCAACCACACTGCCTCTGACACACCC
>NW_006399825.1:8979127-8984042 GCF_000299155.1 Elephantulus edwardii | reverse complement strand
AGCCAAGATCCATCTAACATCAGCAACAATATCCCTAGTACCACGACCCCTTCTAAACCCAGCCTGGACTTCCGGCAGTTCTTTGCTGATGTGCTGTTCTAATCGTTTTTGGATAATCTTCAGGAGAATCTTGCTTGCATGTGAAATCAATGACACTGTTCTGTAGTTTCCACACTCAGTTGGGATTTAGAACTAGTATTCAAATTAATTATAATTGGAAAGTGACCCGTTACTAGGAATGGAAAGGTTTGGAAGGGGCATTGTTGTTATTGTTATGTGCTGTCAAGTCGCTTCTGACTCATAGTGACCCTCTGTACAACAGCTCTGAACCCTGTGCTAACCTTATTGTCTCTGAAACACCTACCTCCATTACCCCAGTCACTGAATCAATCCATCTCATTGAAGATCTTCCTCTCCTGTGCTGTCCCTCCACCCTCCCAAGCATGATGACTTTCTCCAAGCACTGATCCCAAATTGCAAAGGACACAACATAATAATAATTTTTTTGTTATTATTTTACCAGTGGAAAGAAATAGATAATTCCAAATTTTTATTTCACCTGAGATGTTGATTAAAATCAGTTTAAGTCAAGAAAAAGGTTAAAAAATAGCCTACAGTTTAGAGGCAAAAAGCAGAAGAAAACACTTGAAATTAATTATAATTCAAATGTCGGAAACAAACCCAGTGAAAGAACACAAAACTTATTGATCAATGAACAAACATCTGAGAAAATTCATACTTGTTAAGTAAATTTAGCAATGTGTATTTTTAAATTAAAAAAAATGGCTTAAATCTTTTTAAAAGGCAGAAATTTATTTTGCAAGTATTATTTTTTTCTATCATTAAATCTAATAATTCAGCCTAAAAAAAAAAAGAGAGCAATCTAGCTTTCATGAAAAATCATTTGTGGCAGAGTCATGGAAATGATACCCATCGCAAATTGGACACTACTCCTGTTAACACTGAATCTTAAACTTTCTCCATTAGAGACAAAAGCTGCATTATTCACCTACCTAATTGACTAAAGTATAATTTTAAATTTGGTCCTTGATTTACCGTGCCATGGATCTTCTGGAAACGAATGACTTCCTGGTCATCTTCAAAGGTACTACCCATTACCATCTGTGTAACAGACTTCATAGCAAAACTAAGCATATGCTGGCAGAGGGGAACATGCTGGGACTCTGGGTAGGAGAGCCACTTATCTAATACTTCTTCTGAAAGCTGGAAGAAAAGAGAATCACAATGATTTACTGTAACTTCTGGCTGAATCTTAGAAAAACTCAGCAAGGAACAGATACTTTTCAAGGTCATTCCTTGATTTATTAAATACTTATTAAGTCTCTTGTGAAATAAAAGCAGTGTCACATAAAAAAGATCACAAGCTTTGGTGTTATTTCTGGCTCTGTCACTTAGAAGTAATGTGACTTTGAGCAATATATTTATTAAGGTTTCAGTGGTTCAGGTGTCTCATCAGTTAAATGGAAAGGACAACTCCTACTGCACAGTGGCTGTGATTGAGGTATTTACACCTACCTCACATTCTGTGCTAAGGGTTTTGTAAGGTAACATATATAAAGTTCCACCCACGATAGGGATTCAGTTTTAAGTTCCTTCCCTCATCAATTCCATTAACTGTTTGTCACAGCTCAAGAGATTAAAATTAAATTTTTGTGAAAAACCAAATATTCAAAATGACAAAGTTTAGAATTACATCAATTCATACAAACTTAAAGCAAAGTATATAATTCTTTATGGAGAAAGCAAAGGTAAATCTCAATGACTCGAAAATACCAAAATTAATAAACAAATTAATACACTTTAAAAGAACTCTTGCTTTTTTGGGCAAAGTATGAAGAAAACAGGAAAATAAATGTTAAAATATAACAAAACAATTTAACAACTCATGTCAGCAGAATTAGGGTGTATTAGTGACCAAGAAGTTGCACTGTCAATACAAAGGCAACCTGTTCAAATCCACCAGCTGTTCCACGGATAAAGATGGCTTACATGCTTTCACAAATGTAGTTATTAGTAAGATGATTATGGGGGGAGGAACCCACAAAATACACAAACAAAATATAATGTAAATGAAAGATCATATAAAGCACAATGTACATGCATGAAACATGCATATGAATGGTAAACATGTTAGTTAAAAAAGAACTGAAGGAAAAAATTAAGAAAAAATGACCTTCATAAATTAAAAAAACAAACACAACCAACCGAGGAGATCTTTACTTGCAGACCTGCTCTACAAGTAAAGATTCTTTGCATATTTGATTTTGTTTATTTACGTACTTTTAAGTACTTTTTTCCCCTGTATGATTTAAATGAAAATTTTCTTTTTCATGTTCACACATAATGTTTATTTACAGAGACTTTCTTAGTTCTTTATGTTTGGATCTTTTTGTTATTATTAGTTAAATGAAAAATTTTAAGGTTACATTAGTGGACACACAATGTATACAGACATAACATAACTACAGCAATACAGAGGAGAAAACGGAGTTATGAAGGAGCAGAATTAGGGTCTATTAGTGACCAAGAAGTTGCACTGTCAATACAAAGGCAACCTGTTCAAATCCACCAGCTGCTCCACGGATAAAGATGGGTAATCACCTCCTGAGCTATTTACAACCTCTGAAACCCCGGCTCGCCTGAGTTGGTTTTAACCTGATGGCACTGTTTTGCTTTGAAACTAAAAGAGCTCTGGTGGTCTAATCTATAGGGAGATGCATGACTAAACTAAAGACCATCCCATGCTGGTGATTAAATCCAATGGCTCTGCAGGACAAAGATGGGCAATCTCCTCCTGTGTGACTTAGAGCACTGGAAAACCTGGGTCAGCTAAATTAAACTCAAAATCAAACCTACAGTCACCAAGTCCAGTTCAACTCAAAATAACCTTACGTTCAGTTTCTGAAGCTATAAATTGTTATAGAAGGAGATTTCCCATCTTTTTTCAAGGAGCTGCTAATAGAATTGAACCATTGATCTTTTGGTTAGCAGCAAAGCACATAATCCACTACTTGATTCAAACTTAATTGCTAGAAGGTTAGGATGTTAATTGTAATGTCTAAAGTAATCATTTGTTATGTATTGTTGAGTCAGAACAGACTGATAGCTGATGCTCCTGCAAGTTTTCAGAGGCAGTAAATCAGAGACGGAGATGGCCTATATTCCTCCAGCAGAATGATATACCCTTACATTGGCAGCGTAATTCCTTATCATTGAACCACCAGAGCTTTCTAAAGTAAACACTAATAAAAAAATTTCAAGATTACAGAAAAAGAAATGAAAAGAAATAAAATGAATGGAGCATTCGAAAAATATTAATCACAGGAGCTCTGGTGGCCTAATGACAAGAAGCTCTACTGCAATCCCAGAGGTACACGGTTCAAATCCACCAGATGCTCTGCTGGAGAAGGAGCGGCAATCTCCTCCTGTACCAGGCAGATCCAATCTGATGGTACACACACAAAAAATAATAAAAGAAAAAAAATTTTTAAAAAAGAAAAATATGAATCACAAAAAAAATATTATAGACTTTGATGGCCACCTGGCTCAGTGGTTGGTAAACAGCACCAACAACGTGATGTGGTGACATGGAGACAGGCGTCCTGGGGCCTCAGCCAATCCCATTGCCTAGTCATGTCATCCCCACACCTAAGTATCAATATTAAGAATTCAATCAGAAAAAAAGATATAATAGAGAAAGAAATGTAGAAAACAAAGAGCCAAACTGCAGAACACATACTGCTTATTAGTACTTACTTTAAATGAACATGGATTGAAATATCTCAGTTACAAAAGGACAAACACTGAAGAACACCACTATTAATAAAGCAGGATTGACATGGGGGTCAGAAGGAGACTAGGAAAAAAGTAGATAGATAATGAGCATTGGAACAGATGAAGGAATGAACAGTTTAAAATAAATTTATGATTTGGCATTTGATGTGTGAGAACAGTCCAGAATAAGAAGTACATTACAAAGTGGACTGAGGGGGAGGAAGAGGAGAAGGAGAGGGGAAATTGTGCAACAATGGATGAATATTTTTTTAAAGTGAACTGGTGGAGGGGTAGGGAGGAAAATGTACAACAACCAATGAATGAAAATCCAACTTTTTGGTAGACTTTCACTAAAATCACAATTAAAATTAAAATGGCTATTAAAATGTGCAATAATGAATGAATGAAAATCAAACTTTTCTGTAAATTTTCATTAAAATCACAATTAAAATAAAATTTATTAAACGATCTTGGATTAAATTCTCCAACTAAAAGTCATGGATATTCAGAATGTATTAAAAAACAATTCAACCAAATATGCTCCAGCTATAAGCTATCTATAAGATAGGGTCATTTTTTAATTAAAGCAAAAAAATGGAATTAGGTATTTCACAAAAGCAGTAATCAAAAAAAGCTGGGGGGCTATACAAAGTAAAAACAGATAAAGTAATATAACACTAAAATGCTGACCATTTCAAAAAAAAAGAATTCTTGAAAGTAAAAGTTTCTTGACTCCTTAGGAGAAATATATTAACTATGTCTGTAAAAATTTCTATGGTAGTCACTTAAAGGATATGAATGGAATATAACTTTGAAATAGAGAATATTATAAAATTATTTATCACCATAACAGAGAAAGAAAAATAGACAAAAGCCTTGAAAAATGGTAGCTAATAAAGACCCAGAAAGAGATGACAGAGATGAATCCAAGTATATATGGAATTATACTAAAGCGATTGTTTTTGCTGCTAGACGTTTTTTTTGTTTGTTTGTTTGTTTGTTTGTTTTATTTTATTTTTTGAGTTGGAGTCAGAAAATCAAAAGGGCCGAACTCGCTCAGCATATCTTAAGCTCAAGGAACTGAAGAACAAATTCAAACCTCGAGTTGCTATAATCAAGG
>NW_006399825.1:8967671-8977387 GCF_000299155.1 Elephantulus edwardii | reverse complement strand
ACACATACACACACACACACACGACAAAGTAAAAAACTGTATCAAGAGACAAACAAGGACATCAAACATACTGACAAAGAGTCAATTCATTAAAAACAAATAACAATTTGTTCTTGCTGTGTGCTTCTGTTGGAGGACCCTTCCTGTTTCATATTTACCAACATCATTAATCAAGAAAAGTTAGCCAACGTTCAGGCTCAGCTCCAGATAGGGGTCAAGGGTACAGCTCACAGAAAGAAAAGGTGATACAAAGAACAACTACAGCTGATGACAAAAAGCTTCACAGTTCTCTTTTAAAACTGGCTGTGAACAACATTGTTGGTACTGAAGAGGTGAACTTGATTAAAGAAGATGAGACAGTTTTTCATTTCCACATTCCCAAGGTCCAAGCTTCCCTCTCTGCTAATACATTTGCAATTACTGGTCATGCAGAAGCCAAACCAATCACAGAAATGCTTCCTGATTATTAAGTCAGGTTGGTGATAACAGCTTAACACGTTTTAGGAAGTTAGCTGAACAATTCCGAAAGAAAGTGTTGGGTAACAAAACACCAAAACCAGAAGACACTGGCAAGGAGGACAATGATGTTCCAGATCTCATAGAAAATTTTGATAAGGCATCAAAGAATGAAGCTAATTAAATTTTTTCTGGTTTTTGGAAGCTGGCATGGACTAGATTTAACACATCAGCTATGTGGGTCAGCAATGTGTTTCACAGTTTTACAGACACAGAGAACATCATTTGTTACTAGCTAAGTAATATAAATATTTTGTGGATTAATAATGCCGTTTGTTCAGAATTTTTCAGTCATTTGATTTTGCATTTTGCACTTCCTCCCAGGAGCTAATGAAGCTGTTTCTGATTCTACCTTTTTTGGGTTTTTTTCTTGGGAAGTTACTAATAGGAGTTTATATATGTATAGATGTGGGTATATTTATGTATACAGTAGAGAGGAAATTGGAAAACATATCTATTTATCTTCCCCCATGCAGCAGAAATAAAACAAATCTTTACATTAAAATAAAAAGTAACAATTACAAGCATTTACATTCAACAAAACCAAAATCAAATCCTCTGCCATCATGCAGATTCTACTTCATGGAGCTCCTCCATCAGTGAGGCTCTAAATCTTTTTTGTTTGTTTGTTTTGGGTTTTTTTGTTTTACTTTATTATTTTTCTGTGTGTACCATCAAATCGGATCTGACTGGTACTAGAGGAGTTTGTCCCTCCTTCTCCAGCAGAGCATCTGGTGGATTCAAACCGTGTACCTCTGGGATTGCAATGCAGAGACTCTAAATCTTAATGGGAGGAGTCTGCCTAACTTTCTCCCACAGAGCAGCTAGAAGAATCTAGCCATCAACCTTTTGGTTAGCAACACATATGCTATGCACAATATCACCACAGCTCCCTACACACTGAACAAAAGCCTCAAAATATGGGAAGGGAATACTGACAGAATGGATGAGGAGAGAAGCTGTTTTATAATAGTACTGGAGATTAAAATACCCTTCTTTGATGAATAAATATGAAATATAGTAATTGAATAAATAAATGTGAACTAACAGACAACTCCACACTCTGTTGGGTGACCCATCAGAGTGTGGAAACTACAGAACAATCTCATTGATTTCATATGCAAGCAAGATTCTACTGAAGATTATCGAAAAACGACCGGAACAGCACATCAGCAGAGAACTGCCAGAAGTCCAGGCTGGGTTTAGAAGGGGTCATGGTACTAGGGATATTGTAGCTGATGTTAGATGGATCTTAGCTGAAAGCAGGGAATACCAGAAGAATGTCTATCTGTGTTTCATTGATTATGCAAAGGCATTTGACTGTGTGGATCATAACAAACTGTGGCTGACTCTGAGAAGAATGGGAATCCCAGAACATTTAATCGTTCTAATGCAAAACCTATACTTGGCCCAAGAGGCAGTCATCAGAACAGAGCAGGGTAAGAACGCATGTTTCAAAATTGGGAAGGGTATATGCCAGGGATGTGTCCTATCTCCATATCTTTTCAACCTGTATGCAAAGAAGATTATCCAAGAGGCTGGGCTCTATGAGGAGAAGCGTGGCATCAGAATTGGTGGAAGATCTATTAACAACCTGCATTATGTAGATGACACAACCCTGCTTGCTGAAACTAAGGAGGACCTCATGCACTTGCTGAGGCTCAATGTCAAGAAGACAAAGATTCTCACCACTGGACCAATTGGTAGCATCAGGATGGATGGCGAAGAGATTGAGATTGTTCATAGCTTCAGTTTGCTCGGCTCCACAGTCAACACTCTTGGCACCAGCAGCCAGGAAATAAAAAAACGTATTGCGATGGGAAAGTCTGCTGTTAAGGACCTCTCTAAAGTACTCAAGAGAAACGGTGTCTCTCTGGAGACTAAGGTGTGCCTGATACAGGCCATGGTTTTTGCAATAGCACTTGTTATGCATCAGAGAGTTGGACAATGACTAGGGAGGATAGAAGGAGAATTGACGCCTTTGAGCTGTGGTGCTGGAGAAGAGTATTGAATGTACCATAGACTGCCAAGAAAACAAACAGATTCATTCTGGAGAGAGTTAAGCCAGGCTACTCCTTGGAGGCCAGGATTCTGGGGCTTCATCTGACATACTTTGGTCATGTTGTAAGGAGGAACAGGTCCTTGGAGACGGACATAATGCTAGGGAGGGTGGAGGGACAGCGCAGGAGGGGAAAACCCTCTATGAGGTGGATCGATTCAGTGACTGGGGTAATCGGGATGGGTTTATCAGAGGCAGTGCAATTGACACAGGATAGAGCAGGGTTTAGGGCGGTTGTACATAGGGTTGCTATGAGTCACAAACGACTTGACGACACATAACAACAACAATGACAGATAACTATACAAGACTCCACCCACTGACAGAATTTACATTCTTCTTAAGTAAATATGGAAGATTCTTCCAGAGAGACCATATGTTAGGCCCTAAAAGAAATTTAAAGTTTATTGAAACCATATAAAGTATCTTCTATGATTACCTCGAATGAAAACAAAATTAACAAAATTCAGTAACAGAAGGAAATGTGGAAAACTGACATGTACACAGAAATAAAGGGTTTGTGGAGGTCTGTCAGTGTGATGAGGGTGACAGTCTGGAGTACATGGGAAACACAGAATTGTCAACACACAGGATTCAGGTAAGGATCTCTAAGGACAAAAAGGGGGCGGGAGAGTATCTGGTATGTATTAGGACTACTGTTCTCAAACTTGCAAAGTATTTGGGGAACTTGTTAAAAATGTCAGGTCTTTTCTCCTAGAGATTCTTTGTCAGTGTGTCTAAGTAAGGGTCCAGGCATCTGCTTTTTTTTTTTTTTGGTGTGTGTACCGTCAAATCAGATCTGACTGGTACAGGAGGAGATTGCCTCTCCTTCTCCAGCAGAGCATCTGGCGGATTTGAACTGTGTACCTCTGGGATTGCAAGTCAGCTTCTTGCCCCTAGGCCACCAGAGCTCCCTAAGCATCTGCATATTTAACAACAAGACATGCTTCAGGTAGAAAACACTGGTTTAAAACCCAGCCTGAAAGAAAAGGACAAATAAACAGTATCATCTGTGAAGAATGTGTGCTCCCTAAACAATCAACTATGAGACTATAAGAGATGGTTAAAATTTATCCAGCAGTAAAGATGAAAAGACAAGAAGGGGCAGGGAGTCTAAATCAATAGAAACAGAATTAATAGAATTAAAAAGGTAAGAATGCTTATACATTGTAAAAAGTATAACCAATGTTAGCAAACATTTTATATAAAAACTGTAAAATCGGAACCCAATTTGCTGTGTAAACAAAAACATCTAAAACACAATAAGATATTCTGAAAAATTTTTAAAAATGAGCTATCAAAGAGTCTTTCCACTAGTCAAAAAGTATATTATCTGTATTCTGTTACAGAACACAAGGACAAATTACTCAGACTTTACCTTCAGCAAGAGAGCAAAATTACTCTGCAGAGAATTAGTGACACCATTTTCACATAATTTTTTTCTCATCTGGTTTTCACTTGCACTCTCACTACCAGATTGATACCTCAGTAATGACTTCAGCATAGTTTCAAAAGGGTCCGCTGAAACAGACAATTTAAAAATGAAATATTTCTAAATGAAAAATCAAGAAAACAAAAAGACTCCACCCCTGCAATAAACCCAAATATAAAACCTCTCCAGCAAGAAAATAATGATTATAAAGCATAACCTTTTTCTTTACAATTTCCTTAACTATCATTGTTAAAAACAAATAGCATATACAAATGCACTAGATATTGGCAAAAACACAACCACTTGGTTCAGAATTCTACTGTAAGTCATTTATCCTCAATTAATTTCCTATATATCTGACTATAATGATGTAACACAAGGTCAATCTCATAAATTTTAAAACAAAATGGGCAAATTTATGTGTGATCACTATTAAAGTTAAATTTATTTAGCTGAATTAAAAATTTTCTTTTAATCCCCTCTTTCATTATTTATTATCTGCTGCATTTAAGTCTATTCCAACTCAAAGCAACCCTCCACTGGCTTTCCCAAGGCTGTAAATCTTCACAGGAGGAGACTGCCCATCTTTCTCCTTGGAAGAACCCAGTGAATTCAAGCTTTTTTTACCTGCCTGACTCATAAAGCATTATGCCCCCTGGGATCCTTAGTAAGTATCGTCAATGAAGACAACAGTAAAATTCATCCTGTACTTCAACCCACAGAGATGCTGTTAACATCTGCAACTCAAAAACGGACATGTTTAGTGGCATGAAAAATCTCATTTTTATCTGTATCCACCAATTTTAAAACTTACTGCCATTGAGTTGGAACTATCTCACAGCTGACCCACCAGTGGGTTTGCAGGGCTGTAAATCACACAGGAGATGGTCTGTTTTCCTCCACGAAGGCACTGGTGAGTTTAAACAACTAACAAGACATCATCTTTTTTTTTTTAATTGTATTATTTTTACATGTACCGTCAAATCAGATCTGACTGGTACAGGAGGAGATTGCCCCCTCCTTCTCCAGCAGAGCATCTGATGGATTTGAACCACGTGCCTCTGGGAATGCAGTGCAGCGTCTTGCAAAACATCATCTTTAAGCTAATAGTAACTCCCTCCAGAGTATGTTGCCAGAGTTCCCTCATGGATTACAAATGAGGTTAAGAAAATTTTTCATATGTTTATCTTATTTCTTCTTTCTTGAATTGCCTTAGTTTTGTTTATTTTAGGGGCTTTCTGCCCATTCTTTCCCCAAAGCATTACATTTTTGTTCTCTCATTAGATTAGATGTGTATGTTTAATTATTTATTCCTATTTGTAGATGTGATAAACATTTTCCCATTTCTCTTTGAAACATTTTTATTTTTCCTTTTATCTTACTGAAATGTATTAATTATTTACTATATGTTAAGGACATACACTGTTTTTCAGGCATTGGGCAGTAATATTTTCCCATCTCTCATCCTTTTAAGGTGCCTATTATTGTACTAAACATTTTCATTAACATGTAGATCAACTTTCATCCATTTAGTATTTTAAGACTCCCAGATTCTGGTAAGAAAGGGTTTATCTATGCCAATATCTAATATATTTGATCACATGCTTATTATGTTTATGAATTTATACTCGAATAACTTAGAATTGATATTTTTATAAGGCAAGGACTGAGATTTATATTTTCAATATAGCTAGCAAATTTTCCTATAACTATTTTTAGCTAATTAGCTTTCTTTTCTCCCTTTATAATAAAATGCTATTTTTACCATATACACTTGTTTATTCTGGACTGCCTACTCTATTTCATAAACTGTCTAGTCCTTCATGCCTCAGAGGCTTTTCCTGGTCGCCCACATACATTTATTCTTCTAGATATACCCTGAAACTATTTTCTTTGGTTTCTTAAAAAAAGCCTATTGGAAATTATGTTGAGATTTCACTGAATACCCATATACTGAAAGGGGGGAGGAAATCACTTTAGAAAATTTTATCTTAAATGAGGCATTTGGCACAATGCCTGACACATAGTATAAAACAAAACATCCAATAAGCGAGCTATACCTGTTCACGACCAAGATCTGGCAACATGCTGTGCTGTGGTGGCTTGCACATTGTATTGTACTGGCCGCTATGCCACCACTGTCTCAATTACCATCAGCATTACCTGTGGTAGAAAGGTTTCAGCAGACCCACACTAACAGAGACTAGGAAAAAAGGCCTGGCAAACTACTGCCAAAAATTAGCAATGAAAACTTTATAGATCACAAAGCAACACTGCCTTACATGTGTGCTTTGGTCATGGCATCAGGAAGTACTAATCACTAAAGGAGGACCCCAAGTCTGGTGACGCAGAGGACCAATGTACGAGGTCTTCTCTGAAATGGATTTGCCTAATAGCATCAAACAATTAACTCATATATTGGCAATTGTGAGGACGATGTAGGACCCAGGTAAGATCTTGTCAGTTACAAACCACATACCTATCTAAGAACAACATTTAGTTCTTCATTTATTTGGTATGTATTCTTAAGAGGTAAGGATGCACTAATTCAAAAGAAGAAGAAACTTACAAGTCTTATTTGGGTTGATATGCTGTTTCAGTGCATCAACGGTGCCCAAGCTAACCACAAGATGCCTGCCAAACCAGAAAGACACCACAGATCCGAATCGTTCATGCAAATCGACCAGGAACTCGTGCAAACTTCCTCTGCTGACAATATCTGGAAGATTACCATCTCTGAGAAAAAAAAAATTGACAAAATGTTTAATTTTATTTAGATGAATTAGAAAATCATGAGGTGACACTAAATTAATGGTGTCACTAGAGGACAAAAAGAGTTCATGAAATGTAAATTACTGCAACATTCAAAACTTAATTATAGCTAACTTTTCACTACATTTCTGTAATTGCATAGCTGGATATGGATTTGCCTGGTATTATGAAAATTCATAATACTAGAAAATGAACAAAAGAGTTAGCTACGTAATATATTAGAATTAGATTTACCTGACATTGTGAAAATTTGTAATACATGAAACTGAACCAAAAAATCGACATAAGGAGTATCTGACTAAGAAACTAGAAAACTAAGTTTTCTGCAACAAGTCATTCTATGATAGTGATGGACATAATAAAAAAATACATTAACATCAAGGTGATTCTGACTCAGTGATCTTAAAGCTCAAGGTACTTCCCCTTTGAGTTTTCTAGATGCATTGGTAACCCAAAGGCCATTCATCTCTGGTGGTCTGAACTTACCAACTGCTGAAGAGAAAGACGGCAATCTCCTCTACGTGGTTTAAAGCCTCAGCAACCCAATGGAAAATCAACTACAAGTCAATGATTTTAAGGTTCATTTGCTTTGTTTTTTAAAAAAAACTTTATGGAAAGAGATCGTAACATTTTTCTGCACAGAGAAAACAGTGCATTTCTACCACTGACCTTAAGATTAGCAAGTGAAAGTTTAAAAATATTACATCATATAAAAAAGTTACATAAGGATATCTGACTCAGAAACTTTTTTATTTGGTGTTGCACTGTTTAAGCCATTCTTTATGTTCTTAATAAAGTTTAGTTTATATGTCTAGAAGTAAATTTAAAGTAATAGAGAAAGTAAATAAACTGAATAATCTATGGTTTAACATGGATACTAAAAAATTAAAGGTTTCCTCAATTTTATTCCAAAGAAACAATTACTTACTTTTCCTCAGTTGGGGCAATCCCTGGAATCCCTGCAGCTTGTCTGGAAGCCTAAGGAGAGGTGAGGATATTAGTATAATGAATTGTCAGATATCCAGTAAATCTATTTTCCTAAGATATCTGCAGGACTTTAAAAAATGGATTTCCCGGTTCTAATCCACCAGATGCTCTGCTGGAGAAGGAGGGACAGTATCCTCCTGTACTAGTCAGATTCGATTTGACTGTACACACAAGAAGAATAATAGTTTTTAAAAATGGATTTCCAATCACTTGAATCTAAGAAATTATTTCTAAGTTACATTTTTTTAAACCATTTTTTTTGGTAGGGAAAAGATTCCTTTTTTTTTTTTTTCTAGTCTCAGTGAGGGAAAAGATTCTCTTAATATTCTTCTTCTGAGTCAAATGACAGTGTTTGTAAAAATTTATACCCGGTTCCTGGATATGCCTGCTGCCCGGGAATTGCGGGGCTCGGCTCGGCGACTCCAAGGTGGTTCTCTCCCTGAGCTCCCCACTTTCTGGCTCGGCCCTATGAGCCGCATCTACCACGACAGCGCGCTTCGCAACAAGCGGGTGCAGAGCACGCGGCTGCCCGGGGCTTGGGACCCCGCCGCCCACCACGGGGGGAACGGCGTCCTGCTGGAAGGAGAACTGGTGGATGTGTCTCGGCACAGCATCTTGGATATCCATGGCAGAAAGGAGAGCTACTACGTGTTGTATGTCCAACCCAGTCGCATCCATTGCCGTAAATTCGACCCCAAAGGAAATGAAATGGAACCCAACTTCAGTAATACCAAGAAGGTGAACATGGGCTTCCTCATGTCATCTTACAAAGTGGAAGCCAAAGGGGACACCGACAGGCTCACTGTTGGGGAGCTGAAGGGGCTGGTCAGTAAGCCGGAGCTGCTTGCACTGACAGAGAACCTGACTCCAGACCAGGCCGTGGCATTCTGGATGCCAGAGGCAGAGATGGAGGCCATGGAGCTCGAGCTAGAGCGTGGGATCCGGCTGCAAACCTAGGGTGATGGCCCCTTTCTGGATTCATTAGCCAAACTTGAGGCTGGGACAGTAACCAAGTGTAATTTCGCTGGTGATGGAAAGACAGGCACGGCACCTCATGGACCGAGAACATCATGGCCCAAAAGTCATCTGGAGGAGCCACAACAGAAGTCCGGGAGCAGGGGGACAGAGCTGAGGACGAAGAGTGGGATGACTGAAGTTGGTGGGAGCTGGAGAACCTCGAAGACCCCCCCCAGCACCTCCTCGGCATTACTGAGGACTCTGGACCTTGAGACTTCCCCAACTCTCCCTGCCGCGATCTGGGAGCAGCTTTGGGACAAGCTCTGCCAAAATCAAATCCACAACCAAGACTTTGGTGGCGGGGCCCTCCCCGGATGTGAGTCTAGCGCCCTTTCCCTCAGCCACCTTGTTTTTAGATGCCGGGGGGGGTTGGGGGGATGTCAATCCTCCAGGGCAGTCTGAGATGATCTGCCTTGGTCTTGGTGCGGAGTTGGGGGACACCCCTCATCTGAATGCAGGGGCCAAGGGCACCTTCCTCTGTGTGTGTCCATTCATTAGTGTGTTCTGGGTTAGAAAATGTAGCCCATTTTCTACCCTCCCAAAGCTGTGCCTTGACCTCATGTTTTTACGAATACGATTAAGCTTACTCTGAAATGTCATAAGGGTTTTCTGAAGATGGAGGTATACAGACTGCTTTGGCAAGTGATGGTGAGGTTTATTTAGCTATGTTTCCTCCCACTTCCTCTCAGCTCTACATACTGTGTCACACAGCCTCTGCTCCCCTCTACTGTCCTCTGTTGCCAGCTCTTTCTTCCTCCACTGATGCCATGCCTCCATGGTTTCCCATCTTCTGCCCTTCTCTCCAGCTGTTGGTGGGTGGTGCTCTCAAAAAGGCCACTGTCTGCTGGTGCCTGATCCTCATATCTCATACTCACCTTGCCTGGCTGCATTTTTAATAATACCTTTTGTTTTGTTTTATACCTTGAAAACTTT
>NW_006399825.1:8964887-8967553 GCF_000299155.1 Elephantulus edwardii | reverse complement strand
AAGTTTCAAAAGAGCAGCAAATAGCAAATGCTGGTGAGTTTGTGAAGAGATTAGAACTCTTCCTTACTGCTAGCATGAATGTAATAGCTACTATGGAAAATGACCTTGTGCTGTCTCAAAAAATGGCAATAGAAATACCATTTGATCTAGTAGTTCCACCACTAGGAATATACCCTAAAGAAACCAGGGCCACAACTCAAAGAGATGTATGCATACTATGTTTATTCCTGCATTATTCACAATAGCAAAGAGATGGAAGCAATCCAAAAGCCCATCAACAAACGAATGGATAGAAATACTATGGAACATGCACACAATGGAATGCTACACATCACTGAAAAACAATGAACTTGTAAGACATTACACAACATGGGGGAGCCTGGAGGATATTAAGCTGAGAGAAATATTTCAGTCACAAAAGGACTGCATAACACTGTTATTATACAACAGGACAGAAATGGGGGGGATAGAAAAGGGGAAAAGAATGTTTAGAAAAGAAACACTATAATAAAACAAATGAAGAGAAGAACTTTCTGAAACGAAAATATGATTAGGCATTAAATGTATGACAATAACCTAGAACAAGGGGATTGGGGTGTGGGCTGATGGAGGAGGAAGGGAAAAGGGGAAAGAAAATGTTCTCTGATTAAAAACAACAAATTTTTAAAAAAAAAAAACTATTTCCACTCCTGTGGGGTCAAGGGTTTATTGTTCAAAATGCTTTTTCTAGCCCTGAATTTGACTTTGCCACATGGAAGGGCAGAATCATACAAACAGGTGTGTTAGTCTATCTACTAGAGGTCTGGCTACTCCTCATCTCACTAACTTTAAATGATGTGGTTTCAGCAGCAGAAACTGGAGAATCTCAACCAAAAAGGAAGAGGAAAAAGTGAGGCATCCTTTGGAGCCAGAGATTCCTGAACCAGGCAGATCAAGATCTACCAAACAGCACCAGTAGTCTCAGCAGAGAACTGGAGACCAACATGAGACAGGGCTGATTGATTGCTGTCCCAGGGAGCCAGAGACAGATGCCTTGACCCATGTTTGCTAGAGGACTGGGTAAAGCCGCCATAACTGAAAGATTAAGGGAGCTTTGTAACAATATCCTAAGCAGTGAGGCTGAAGAGGAAAGGGCTTGCAACCATGCTAGAGAAGCTATCTGGACTGAGGGATTGTATCCTGCTGGCAACCTGAATTAGAAGGCTAATTATTATCACTCAGAGTGTGAAGATACAGAAGAGAAGAGATTAAATAAGCAAACATTGAAACTGTGATGTTTAGAAGTGAGGGAGAGGAAGAGGGGCCACAGGAGATAGAGGAGTGGCCTGATAACAGAAAAAAAATGTGTTTTAAGCAGCATAATGTAACTACCTTTAGTTGATTTAGCTCTTTTAGCGCCAGAGCCAAACATGGCTGAAGAGAAGCAAAGCCAGAGGAAAACAGCTATGCTGGCTGTTGTTCGGTACCTTTGAGTCAGGTAGGACTCATATCAACCCTATGAATAACATGGTCATAGGATCACTATGAATCCTCTGACTCTGTCAAAGTAAGTACTAAATAAATTTTGAAATAGTTGTTAAAAACAAAAATCCTTACAAATGGTAATAGTGAATATAAGAGAGTGCAAACCTGCATTGTCCCCTGCCACCTAGTTTCCATAGCTCTATTAGCATGGATGAAATTGTTACTAGGTGCTGTCTCAAGCCAAGAACCACTCAAAGTGACCCTAAAAACAATGTTGGTTGTTGTTGTTATGTGCCGTTGAGTCACTTGCGACTCATAGTGACCCTATGTACAACAGCCCTAAACTTTGACCTGTCCTGTGCCAATCGCACTGTCTCTGATACACCCATCCCGATTATCTCAGTCACTGAATCAATCCACCTCATAGAGGGCTTTCCCCTCCTGCGCTGTCCCTCCACCCTACCAAGCATGATGTCCCTCTCCAAGGACCGTTCCCTCCTTACAACATGACCACAGTATGCCAGACGAAGCCCCAGAATCCTTGCTTCCAAGGAGCCGCCTAGTTTAACCCTCTCCAGGATGAACCTATTTATTTTCTTAGCAGTCTATGATACATTCAATACTCTTCTCCAGTACCACAACTCAAAGGCATCAATTCTCCTTGTATCCTTCTTAGTCATTGTCCAACTCTCTGATGCATAACAAGTGATTGCAAAGACCATGGCCTGTATCAGACACACCTTAGTCTCCAGAGAGACACCATTGCTGTTCGGTAATTTGGAAAGGTCCCTAACAGCAGACTTTCCCATCACAATACATCTTTTCATTTCCTGGCTTCTGGTGCCAAGAGTGTTGACTGTGGAGCCAAGCAAAATAACACTGTGAACAATCTCAATCTCTTAACCATCCATCCTGATGCTGCCAACTAATCCAGTGGTGAGAATCTTTGTCTTCTTGACATAGATCTGCTTTTTTTTTTAAACTGTATTTTCCTCCCCATACCTTTTCAACCTATATGCAGAACAGATGATCCAGGAGGCTGGGCTCTATGAGGAGAAATGTGGGGTCAAGATTGGTGAACGATTTATCAACAATCTGCGTTATGTGGATGACACAACCCTGCTTGCTGAAACTGAGGAGGACCTGAAGCGCCTGCTGCAGAGGGTCAGGGACTGCAGCCTACAATATGGATTGAGGCTCAA
>NW_006399825.1:8955234-8964361 GCF_000299155.1 Elephantulus edwardii | reverse complement strand
AGTGACTGGGATAATTGGGATGCGAGAGTCAGAGACAGTGTGATTGGCACAGGACAGAGCAGAGTTTAGGGCTGTTGTACATAGGGTCACTATGAGTCGCAGGTGACTCGACGGCACATAACAACAACAACAACATTTTCCTCTCCTTTGCTGTCCCTCCACCTTTCCACGCATGTCTTTCTCCAAGCCTCTCCTAGCAACATGCCCAAAGTATGCAAGATGAAGCTTCACCATTCTTGCATCCAAGGAGGAATCTGACTTTACCTTCTCCAAGACATATCTCTTTGTTCTTTTGAACATACCCATGGGATATTAATTCAGTACTATTACTCAAACACCAAAACTAAAAAGCATCACTTTTTCTTCTGCCATCCTTATTCATTACCCAGCTCTTAGATGCATAGCAAATGATTGAAAAGACCATGGCATGAATGAGGCAAGCCTTAGTCTTCAAATTAACCTCACTGCCCATCAGTAATTTGGAGTGATCCCTGACTGCAGACTTTCCCAGTGCAATACATCTAATTTCCTGACTGCCGGTGCCAACTGTATTTATTGTGAATTCAAATAAGATGAAATCATTGGCAGTTTCAGTAATTTCTTTATTATGATGTCACCTATCATTCCACTGGTGAGAATTTTTCTTTTTACGTTGATATGCAATCCATATCGAAGGTTGCTGTGTTTGATCTTCTGTAGCAAGTGCTTCAGCTCCTCCTCACTACCATCAAGCAAGGATGTGTCATGTGCATAACAAAGGTTATTGATGAGTCTTTCTCCAATCTTGATGCCACATTTCTCTTCAAAAGAGTACAGATTTTCAAATAATTTGCTCAGCATACAGATTGAATAGCTATGGGGAAAGGATACAACCTCTACATGCCTTTCTTAATTTTAAACCATGTAGTGTCTCCTTGCTCTGTTCATCCTGGTCTAGGTTTCACATGACTGAGTAAGTGTTTTGGGATTCCTATTCCTAATGTTCACCACTATTTGTTATGATCCACACAGTAAAAAGCCTTTGCATGGTCAATAAAGACAAATAAACATTCTTCTACTATTCTTTGCTCTCAGCCAGAGTCCATCTGACATCAACAATAATCTCCCTGGTGCCATGGCCTCTTCTGAATCCAACTGGAACTTCTGGAAGTTCCCTGTCTATATGGACTGTGTTAGACATATCTGAATGATTTTCAACAGTATTTTGTCTGTGATATTAATGACATCATTTGATAACATCCACACTCTGTTGAATCAACATTCTTGCTAATCAGAACAAATATGAATCTCTTCCAGTTAGTCAGTCAAGTAGCTGTCCAAACTTCCTGGCATAGACTGGAAAGTGCATCCAGTGCTGCCCTTGAAACATGTCAATTGTTATCCCTTCAATTCCTGGTGTCTTATTTTTTCCCAATGCCTTCAGGTCAGCTTGAACTTCCTCCTTCCCTACCACTGGCTCTTGATCATACAGTATTTCCTGAAATATTTCAGTTCTTTTGTTTTGTACAGTGATTCTGGGTATTCCCTCCATGTTTCCTAGATCATTCACGATTTTGCCCATAGCATCTCTCAGTACTGCAACTCGAGGCTTGGATTTGTTTTTCAGTTCTTTTAGCTTAAAAAATGCTGGATGAGTTCTTCCCTTTTTATTCTCCAATTCTAGGCCTCTGCATATTCCATTATAATAGTTTGCTCTGAAAAAGAAGTCTTAAAACTCCCTTTTAAGGAGCTTCAGCTACCCTGTGCAGAGCAGATACACTTGAGCCGTTGCTGCAATCACCATGTCAATCCATCTCATTGGGGGTCTCTTTTCCTGACTCTCCACTATTCCAAGCATATTTCAAGGAATAGCCTCTCCTCGTAACATGTCCAAAGGATGAGAGACAAAGCTTCACCATCTTTGCCTCCAAGGAACATTCTGGTTGCACTTTCTCTGAGACATATCCATCTGTTCTTTTGATAGTTCATGGGATATGTCGTACTCTTCTCCAACACAACTTAAAGGCATCAATTCTTCTCACTTTAATTCATGACTGTTAACTATACTGCCCGGAAACTCCAAACTTCCATCCATTCTCCTCATTCCTTCTCTCTCTTCAAATCCCCTATCCTACCCATCAACATCGCCAGCTACTACCAAGTTGTTTCTGATTCATGGTGACTCTCTATGTATGACAGTAAGACTGCTTTATTGAGGGTTTTCAGTGTTTATTCAGAAGCAAGTAGTAAGGCTTTTTTTCTGAGGCATCTTGAGTTAGTGTTAATTCATACCACCAGGTAGGACTCTTCATCCTCAATTAGGGTTGTTATTATGTGGTAATGAGTCAACTCATAGCAACCCTAAACACAGCACGTGTGAACCCTGTCCTATTCTTATAAATGTGCTTCTATTTCATTTAAAAGTTGTAAAAGAAAGGGACTCTGGTGGGGTTATCTATAGGAAGTTGTGCTGCTAACTCAAAAGTAGTAAAAGCTAGCAGGAGTCAACTTTCCACATGCTCTTACACTATCACACTAACCTATCCATACATTTGTCTATATACATCACTTTTCTTCCTATTATTAGAAGTCACTTTGATGACTAAAGTATTCCGTTCACAAGCAAGAGTATTTTTACCTTTTTATTGTCATTTGAGTAAAAGCTTACAGAGTAGATTGATACTCTAGCCAACACATTACAATCCCACAGTTTAACAGCATGCCTCCTACCAATAACTCTGTAATTTCAACTGCCTCATCTGCACGCAAAACTGGATAATGAACGAAGAAAACTGAAGAACTATGACTTTGAATTATGGTATTAGCAAAGAATACCGGACTGCAGAGAAATTAGCAAATTTGTCTGGGGAGAGGGACAGCCAGAAAGTTCCTTACAAATGAAGATGGTAAGACTTTGTCTCATGTACTTTGGATTTGTTTTCAGGAGAGCCCAGTGCTCATGTGTGATGAAGGAAAGGGTCAACAAGAAAGAAGACCCTCAGTGAGATGCACTGATGTAATGGCTGCAGCAATGGGTTCAAATAGCAGTGATTATGAGAGTGGTACAGGAGCAGGTAGTGTCTCATCCTGTCATGTAAAATCATTACTGAATCACTACTGAGTGACCATTCTAAAAACTCCACCTTCCCTCCTATTGCTATGGATTATCCGTGTTCCAAATGAACTGGTCCCTAAAGCCACCACATGTGCACTAGATCCCATGTCTTTTCACTTATTCAAAAAAATTGGCTTAGCAATTACTTCTTGCTTCTTACATCACCAATTTTCTCCTTTTGACTTAATAGGTCTCATAAAGACTGCTAATATAATTTAATTTCTCTGACTTAAAAATTTTCACCTCACATTCCTCCCGAACACCTTTCTTTACCTCAAGACTCTAAAAAGTTTCTATATTCAATATTCCCAGTGGTAAGAAGTTGTACTGACAATCCAGAGACACACAGTTCAAATCCATTACCTGCTTCACAGGAGAAGGAAAGATGGGCAATCTCCTCACATGCGATTTATTGCTGCTAAACACCCAATGGAAAGTCAACCATGAGGTGGTTCCACCTTGATGGTACATAACACAACATAACTACTTCATTTAGATTTCGCTCAAGTATTACAATGAACCTCCATGTAGGATTGTTGCCGTTGTTCAGAGTTGCTGTGTTGGCTCCATTTCATTGTGACTCAGGGTACCACAGTACAGAACTCTGCCCTATTCTGCACCATCCTCACAATCTTTGTTGTGCATCACTGCAGTCACTGTGTCAACCCACTTTGCTGAGGGCTGTGCTCTCTTCCACTGACATTCTCCTTTCCCAGGATCTGGCTGCTCCTGACAACAAAGTATGTGACAGGAAGTCCCACCATCTTTGCTTCTACGGAACACTCTGGTTGTGTTTCTTCAAGACTCGTTTGTTCTTTTGGATGTGCATGGCATATCCAGTGTTCTTCAACATAGTTCAAAGGCATCAACTCTTCTTGGGTCTTCCATAGTCACTGTCTGACTTTCACATGCATATGAAACAAATGAAGATACAGTATGGGTCAGGAGCTCCTGATCTTTTGAAGAGCACTTTTAAAAATGTACTTGACAACAGATTTGCTCAGCGCAGTACATCATTTGATTGCTTGAGTACTGCTTCCATGCATGTTAACTGTGGAGCTGAATCAACTAAAGTTGGTTAGTTTATACAGCTAAAACAGTTAATTTTTTTCTATTATCAAGCTGCTCCTTCTCTGTCTTCTTAAGGCTCCTTTCCCCCTCTCTCACTTCTAAACATCACCGGTTCAAGGTTTAGTCCTTGAACTTCTTCTCTTCAGCATCTGCACACCCTGAGTACTGATAATTAGACTTTTTAATTCTTGAGTTTTGGAGTGTTGTTTTTTTTATAGTTTGCTTGTAGTGTTGTATTTTTTTCTTGTTGTGGACCGTCAAGTCAGATCCGACTGGCACAGGAGGAGGTTGCCCCTGCTCCTCCAACAGAGCACTTAGTGGATTCAAACCATATGCCTTTGGGATTGCAGCATAGCTTCCTGCTACTAGGCCACCAGAGCTTCCTTTAGCCTTCTATTTTAAAATATTACCCATACAGTGAAAACTCCCATTTTATAGCCCCAGCCTGAATTATTTTCTTAAACATGAAATTTGCATATCCAATATCTACTCAACATCTCTACTTAGAAACTTAAGAGGCATAGCAAACCTGGTATATATAAAACTAAACTCCTGTTTTCTACAAATTCCTACTACCTCTCTCATCAAAATAAAAAGTCCGATTTTCCCCTGCAGTCAACCCTCCGTCAACTATTCATTCTCTCTAGAAATGCACTCTTTCTCTCATATTTCACATTCAATTCATTATTCAACTCCTATCTACTGATTCTATCTCAATAGGAGATCAGATCTCACTACTTTTACTGTGCTGGTCTAAACCAGTGTACACACACGTAATAGTTTTTCCTCTTCCTATTTCTACTCTTCCACATGCCTAAAGTCTACTCATAGCAAAGCAGCCTGACAAGTTTTAAAATCATTTAATTAAAAAATGCAAATTTTAATTCCGTCATACTGTCTCTGTTGCTACCTTCCAGTGGTGGTACTTGTTGACCCTCTGGAGGTTTTTCAGAGGCAAGTAAATCACGCAGGAGGAGATGGTCCATCCTTCTCCAAAGAGCAGCTAGCTAGAGGACTTGAACTACATGCCTTTGGTATTGTAGTGTAGCTTCTTACTACTACACCACCAATGGCAAGTTCTTAAAATAACTTATGAAATCACTGAAAACCTCCCCTTACCTTCATGACTTTCTCTTTTACTCCACTCTATCTTATCAGTGTCCTTGCTTTCCAGGAACACACGTGGCATTTCCCCCTGGAGAGTTTGCACCTGCTGTTCTTTCCCTGTGACACATTGCGCAGATCTGTGAATTACTTGCTTCTTAAATGCCTTCAAATTTCGGCTTTAATGTTTATCTCTTGACCATTCTACCTACATTAGCAATCATCCTCCCCTCTCAATTATTTTTTTTCTCCATCATATTTAACACCATGTTGTTGTTATGTGCTGTCGAGTTGCTTGCGACTCATAGCAACCCTATGCACAACAGCCCTAAACTTTGTTCTGTCCTGTGCCAATCGCACTGTCTCTGAAAAATCCATCCCGATTACCCCAGTAACTGAATAAATCCACCTCAAAGAAGGCCTTTTTCTCCTGTGCTGTCCATCCACCCTCCCAAGGATGATGTCCCTCTCCAAGGACTGGTCCCTCCTTACATGACCAAAGTATGTTAGGTGAAGCCTCAGAATCCTTGTCTCCAAGAAGCAACCCGGTTTAACCCTCTCCAGGATGAATCTACTTGTTTTCCTAGCAGTCCATGGTACCCTCAATACTCTTCTCCAGCACCAAAGCTCAAAGGCATCAATTCTCCAACTATCCTCCTTAGTCACTCTCCAACTCTCTGATGCATAACAAGTGATTGCAAAGACCATGGCCTGTATCAGACACACCGTAGTCTCCAGAGTGACACCACTGCTCTTCAGAACTTTGGAAAGATCCCTAACAGCAGGCTTTCCCACCACAATACGTCTTTTCATTTTCTGGCTGCTGGTGCCAAGAGTGTTGACTGTGGAGCCAAGCAAACTAAAGCTGTGTACAATCTCAATCTCTTCACCATCCATCCTGATGCTGCCAACTGGTCCAGTAGTGAGAATCTTGGTCTTCTTGATACTGAGCCTCAATCCATATTGAAGGCTGCAGTCCTTGACCCTCTGCAGCAAGTGCTTCAGGTCCTCCTCAGTTTCAGCAAGCAAGGTTGTATCATCTGCATAACGCAGATTGTTGATAGATCTTCCACCAATCCTGATACCACACTTCTCCCCATAAAGCCCAGCCTCCTGGATATTCTGTTCTGCATACAGGTTGAAAAGGCATGGAGACAGGACACATCCCTGGCGCACGCCCTTCCAATTTTGGACCATGCAGGGTTCCCTTGCTCTGACAACTGCCTCTTGGTCCAAGTATAGGTTTTGCATCAGCATGATCAAGTGTATTGGGATTCCCATTCTTCTCAGAGTCGGCCACAGTTTGTTATGGTGCAGCTTACTATATATTTTATTAATTTGTTTCTTCAACTAGAATTTAAGTCACTTACTAAGTATTTTCATCCTGTTTTGTAACTAACATTACTTCTAGCAAATGTCTGCTTCCGGAAGGATGGGCCATCTCTTCTCGTGCAATTAATAGCCTTTGAAAACCTGCTGGAAGGTCAGCTATGAGTCTGTTACCCCTAGACCATACATAACAACACTGATGTCATGGCAGAACTGATTCACAGAAGCCCTCCAGAAACTCACTGGCAGAACTGATTCATAGAAGCCCTTCCAGTGAGTTTCTGGAGGCTATAAATCACACGTTGGAAATGGCTCATTTTTCCGCCCCACGCAGTTGGTGGATGTGAACCACTAGGGAATTTGCGTTTTTCTGTTAGCAGTGCAACGCCCCATGGACAATGGCACCAAGGCTTCACCTGTTCTGTACTGTTGAGTCAGAACTGACCCATAGCTGACCCTCCAGCGGATTTTCAGAGGCAGTGAATTGCAGTGGAGGAGACTGTCCATCCTCCTGCAGAGCAGCCAGTGGCCTGGAGCCAGCTAACCAGCTCATTCATTCAAAGGCTATACAAATTCAAAGCCTGAGCCACTAAATGTTTCTCAGAAAACAAAATATACCAGGTTTTGAGTTCTAATAAAACTCAAAACTCATTGAAGTGGAGTCAAAAGCAACTCCTAAAGAACCCTCTTGCGTGTTTCCTGAGATTGTAAATTGCACTCGAGAAATATGTCCACTTTTTCTTCTGCTGAGCTGTTCGGTGGATTCGAACCAGTACAGATGCACCAACTTTGGGTCAGCAGCAATATACCCTACAGGCTAGGCCACCAGTGCTATGATGGTATGTGTCGTTGAATCAGAACCGACTCATGGTTGATCTCCCAAATTGCCCTTTCTCTCACTGTCCTCACTGTCCTCCTGGTAGACTCGAACTGCTGGCCTCTGGATTAGCAGCAAAACTCTGACACCATGAAGCCATCAGAGCTCACTAACCAGCCCAGCCTAACCCATTTCACGAGCTCTGAATCAGCGACGAACGTATGAAGTATTCTTAACGCCTTCTCATTTTGACAGTAAACCTTGCTCTGCACAGTATGTATTCAAGATGCTTCGTCACCCATTAGCTTCATCGTTTTCACAAGGGAAGCAGAGAAAAAAACCGAGAGCTAGAAATAAAGGAGTCAAATCCACACACTAAATGGCAGAGGGAGGCTCTGCAGAAAACAAGACCCGAACCACATCTCTACGGCTTTGGATTTCAATGAGAATGATCATAAAATAATGGCAGCCTCCAGGAAGAGTTTAATGTGAGGCCTGTTCTCAGGGAGCTATGTTCCTGAGAGCAGAACGACACCTAGGAGTTTCCTCCCAGACACACAGACACACTCGGATAGGCGGAGCTCACAGAACCGACTCAGAGCTGAGGCCCTCTTGGGTTTCCCAAATTCCACCGCCCTGAGGAGACTGCCCATCTTCCTCGCGCAGAGCCGCTGACACGCTAGCAAACGGGATTTGGCAGGGTCGCTGCCAGAAACGCGCCCTAAATTCTTCAGAGCCGCCTAGTAACTAACGGATGTGGGAATGGCTGCGGCTTAAAGCCGGGCTTGCAGGCAGGCCCTCGGCTAAGTGCAGGACGAGCACGCGGACTCTGGGGGTTCGTGTGGGTTTCTGCTCGGTTCCCGAGCAGAGTACAAGCAGCGGGAACCGCTCTGACAGGCCCACCCGCCGACAAGGGAGCGGCCTGTCCGCCCCGGTGCTTTCCAACGCGCGCCGCGCGCACTCTGGCGGCCAGGCATCACGTGACCCCCGCTGCCGCGGCTGCGCGGAGCCCGCCCCTCGAGCCCGCCCCGAGCGGCTCGCGGCGGGAAGGCGTCCTGGGTGCGAGCCAAAGGGAGGCAGGGGCAGCTGCCGGACCCTGCAGGGTCCAGGCGGCTTTACCGGGTACAGGTAGAGTACTGCTCCCACCAACATCAGCAAGAAGGTAATGGCGAAGATCGCGAAGTCCAGCATAGCTCTTCCGCACTGGGAGCCACGTCTCGGATCCACTCCTCTGGCAGCAGCGCCTCAGCCTGGCCTGACTCAAGGAATTAGGCTGTGGGCGGAGGAACCCCAGTGACCTGGGAAAGAATTGGCCGTGGGGGCGTGACCAAAGCAAAAGAAAGCAATGGATTGCCGAGGAATGAGTGCAGGCTGAATATCCTAGCTCATCTGAGAGCACGGGAAATGGGACCCCTGGGCGAGAACTACTGTTGTGTTGTTGTGTGCCGTCGAGTCGTTTGCAACTCATAGCGACCCTGTGTACAAGAGCCCTAAACCGTGCTCTATCCTGTGCCAATCTCATTGCCTCTGACACACCCATCCCGATCACCCCAGTCACTGAATCAATCCACCTCGTAGAGGGTCTTCCCCTCCTGCGCTGTCCCTCTACTCTACCCAGCATGATGTCCCTCTCCAAGGACCTGTCTCTCCTTACAACATGTCCAAAGTATGTGAGGCGAAGCCCCAGAATCCTTGCCTCCAAGGAGCTGCCT
>NW_006399825.1:8954386-8955094 GCF_000299155.1 Elephantulus edwardii | reverse complement strand
GTCATTGTCCAACTCTCTGATGCATAACAAGTGATTGCAAAGACCATGGCCTGTATCAGATGCACCTTAGTCTCCAGAGAGACACCGTTGCTCTTGAGTACTCTAGAGAGGTCCCTAACAGCAGACTTTCCCATCGCAATACATTTTTTTTATTTTCTGGCTGCTGGTGCCAAGAGTGTTGACCGTGGAGCCGAGCAAGCTGTTAAGTCGACTAGCCTCACAGGGATCCTATCAGTGAACAACAGATCTGATCTTCACGATCTCTGATAAGTTCGACCCCTTTGGAAGTCACTGTCAGTACATCTAGTTGTACTCTTGCTCTGACATTCCACATTTACCAGCAGAATGGGGTCCCCCCACCCTTGGACTGTACTCTTCTTGTAATATGTCCAAAGTATGTGAGAAGTTTCACCATCCTGCCCTCCAAGAACACCCTCATTACTCTTCTTCCAAGACAGATTTGTTTGTTCTTTTGGCAGTCCTTGGGCAATTCAGCACTCTTCACCAGCATCGTTCTAAGGGGTCCAGTCTTCATCCATCTTCCTTAGATACTGTCTAAACTTTAGGATCATGCATGTTTGTTGTTGTTATGTGCCGTCGAGTCGTTTCTGATTCATAGCGACCCTATGCACAACAGCCCTAAACCCTGCTCTATCCTGCGCCAACCACACAGCCTCTGACACACCCATCCCGATTACCCCAGTCACC
>NW_006399825.1:8927789-8952821 GCF_000299155.1 Elephantulus edwardii | reverse complement strand
AGCAGCCTTTTGGAATCTTCTGTTCAGCTCTTTAGTATCTTGAATTCTTCCTTGTGCTTTGGCTTCTCTACGCTCCAGTGCAATCTTCAGAGTCTCTTCTTACATCCATTTTGGTGCATAGCAATTGAAAATACCAAGGCTTGAATCAAGCGCATCTTAGTCTTTAAATTGACTTCCTAGATCTTTTAGCTGTAGAAGAGTGTTGAATATACCATGGACTGCTAAGAGAACAAACAGGTTTGTCCTGGAGAAGGTGAAGCCGGAATGCTCCTTGGAGTCAAGGATTCTGAAGGTTCGGCTGACATACCTTGGACATGTTGCAAGGAGGGACTGGTCCTTGGAGAGGGACATGTTTGGCAGAGTGGAGGGGCAGTGAAGGAGAGGAAGACCTTCGATGAGATGGATCGATTCTGTGACTGGAGCAGTGGGAATAAATGTGTTTGAGATGGCTAGGTTGGCACAGGATAGAAGAACGTTTAGAGCTCTTGTACATAGGGTCTCTATGAGTTCTAAACAACTCGATGGCACATAACAACAGCAGCTCTTTTAGCACTGTTGAGAGGTCCTTGATAGCAGATTTTTCCGTGTGCAACAGATCTTTTTATTTCTTTATTGCTTTTACAATGAGTATTAATTGTAGATCCAAGTATAATGAAATAGTTGATAATTTTGATCTTTTCTCAGCTGTATTAATTTTACTTATTGGCCCAGTGGGGAAGATTCTGTTTTCTTGGATGTTGAAATGTAAGTCATATTGAAGACTATTCTTTGATCAGTAAGTTCTTCAAGTCTTCTTTACCTTCTGTGAGCAAGGTTGCATTATCTGCATAACGCAGGTTGTTGATAAGTCTTCCTCCAATCTTGATGCTACATTCTTCATATAGCCTAGTTTTTTAATGATTTGCTTGGCATATAAATTGAATAGATATAGAGAAAGAATACAACTTTGATACACACCTTTTTTAAATTTTAAACCATGCAGTGTTCCCTGTTCTGTTCAGACAGCTAGCTACTTCTTGGTCTACATATAGGTTTCACATGATCACAATTAAATGTTTGGGATTAATATTATTCTCAGTGTTAACCATAATTTGTTATGATCCACACAGTCAAATGCCTCTGCATATTCAGTACAACACAAACATCTTTCTAATATTCTGTTTTTATTCAGTATCAGTCTGACATCAGTATCATTCCAGAATTTAGAAATGCGTATTATCAATCCTAATAATGTTGTTAAGTGTCTTAAAGTGCAGTCAGGCTGCTCCTTACAGACAAGAATGGCTAAATTTCGCTTCACATCCTTGGGGATATTGCTAGTAGAGGGTCATCCCTTGTGGGGAAAAAAATCATGCTTGGGAAGGTGGAGGAGGGTCAGTGAAAGCAAGGAGGTCCACCAATAAGACTGACTGACACAGTGACTGCGGCAGTGGGCTCATGTATGTCAGAGATGATGAAGATGGTACAGGATGTTGTTGTTAGGTGCTGTCAAGTCGAGTGGGACTCATAGTGACTCTGTGAACAAACAAAAGGTCTAAACACTACTTTATCTTGTGCCATCCTCACACTTCCTGACACACAAAAGCCCATTGCAGCAGTCACCGCATTAATCCACCTGGCTGAGGGTCTTCCTATCCTTTGCTGACCCTTCATCCTTCCCAACATCATGTCCTTCTCTAAGGAATAGCACCTCCTTAGCAACATGTCTGAAGTATGTGAGGTGAAGCCTCATCATTCTCGCCTCCAAAGAGCACTCTGGCTACACCCTCTTCAAGACATATCTGTTCATTCTCTTGGCCATCCATGGGATGTTCAGTGTTCTTCTCCAGCACTGCAACTCGAAGGCATCACTTCCTTTTCTGTCATCTTTCTTCATTGTCCAGCTCTTGTATGCATAGCTAGTAATCGGAAAGACTGTGGCCTGAATGAGATACACTTTAGTCTCAAACTGACATAATTTTACTCATTAATTTGAAAAGATTTCTACTGAAGATTTTCCCAGTGAGTCTCCTTATTTCCTGACTACTCGTACCAAGTGTACAGGATAGGACAGGGTTTAGTTCCACTGGTCATAGGATCACTAAGAGTCAGTCATAATCAACAGTACCTAACTAACAAGTTGGTTCCAATTCAAAACAGAAGAAACATTTCCTGGTCCTGTGCCATTCTCAAAATTTTTGGTTGCTGTGTTTAAACTTATTATTCTAGTCATTATGCCTCAAGTATATCAGAGATGAGGATTGCACAGGATAGGGCAAGGTTAGATCCATTGTTCATAGGATCTCTACGAGTCATAGCTTGACAGCATGTAATAACATTAGTTAGTGTCCTCTGCTATTTTACTGGAAAATTCTCTGCAAATCCTTTATTTAGAATGATGTCCTTCTTTAGGGACTGGACCTCCTGATAATAGGTCCATGAGTTGAAATCTTGCCATTCTTACATCTAAGGAGCATTCTTCCAAGACAGATGTTTTTCTAACTTTAAATCTACTCTAATTCACTAGCAGCACTGAGGGGAAAAATATCATCTCTCTCTCCCCATACTATTTAAAGCCTTGAGGGTCAGCTATTGGGTGAACTGAACCGAAACCTACTCATCTGGATCCTGTGGGACAGTTTTTACCAATTCTTCCCCAGGATTTTCTTGAACACCCAAATTTGAGAGTCACTGATACAAAGTAAATTGCACAGGAAAGTTTCTAAGAGTTAAAAACCCTCTTTTCCCTCCTTCCCCCAATAACTCAGTTTTGAAGTACTGACCAATGCAATTTCTTGGCAAGAACGGTGAACTGGTGAGTGGTGGTAAGATTCCTGGCTCAGATACTAGTGACTTTCAGCTCCAACTTTCCAAATGTTGAGTTATTTCTAGGGACAATTATGAAAGTAACAGCACACCAGAGGGTTAAGTTCGGTATTTTTTTTTTTAATTTTTTTTTTAAATGTGGCGGAGACGGCCTCCAGTTCTCCATCAGAGTGAATGGTGGACTCAAACACCTGACCGTTCAATTAATTAGCAGCCCCAGCCCCGTATACACACTACACCACCAGAGGGGCTTAAGTTCGATATTTTATGAAAATCACTTAGCCCACAGCACCTGTCAAAACTGAGTCAGCAGTACCAACTTCAACACTTTCACACCAGCTGTTCCGTGAACACATGCCCTAGGATCCCTTTCTCACATGACTCATCTTTTTACATGGATAATGAGTGAGATGAAGCAGCTACTTACTGGTGCTCCATGGAGTGAAAACCCCAATTTTATAGATTCTGAAACCTTAAAAATAGAAAAATTCATTAAAAGTCAGCAATTAGATAAATCTTTTAAGACTCCATCTGGGAACTTCTATGATAATTTGCTTTTCTACTATTGCATCAGCAACACACAGACCCTCTCTCCTCTCGTCCACGCCTTTGGAGTTGATTCCAGCTTATTAGTGATAGCACTTTGGGTATCTGAGGCTGTAAATCAAAAGGGGAAGAGAATAACCCATCTCCCTTTTGAAGCTTCCAGTGGATTAAAATTGTGAGACATGCACAGCCTTTGGATTAGCAGCACAATTCAATATGGATTACATCACCAGAAGTCTCTAAATATGGACAACACAATTCAATATGGATTACACCACCAGAAGTCTCTAAACATGGCTGTGGAGGGTACTTGTACATTCTTATTAGTACATGCTGTAGACAAACCCATACACATAGCAGAGCCAACAGGGGTAGTGCTATATAGGTTTCTCCCCCCCACCCACCCCAGGTTTCTTAATCCTAAGTAAACATCCTGAAGGAATGGGTTCTGGTTCTGGGGCCTTACGACCATAAAAACTTCCTGTTTGTTGAGGGAGGAGCCAACTCATAGCAGACTGTCCAGAAGGTTTTCTGAGGATGTAAATAATATGGAAAAAATTTGCCCATCTCTCTCCCCTGGGGCTGCTGTTTTATTCAAACGACCAGCCACACTCCCTAAGAACTAAGCAACCAGAGCTCCCCTGTGAGATCATCATCACCCTCAGAGCTGACTCATAGCTGACCCTTAAGAGTTTTTTGAGGCTGTAAATCACACGCGAGTGGAGCTAGTTTAACTGTCGCTAGCTAGTGGAGTCACATCAGTTGCCTTTAGGTAGCACAATTTTCTACAGACTATGAGAGGAGAGGTCCTATTGGCAGGGTTAACTGGGATAACAAGTCCCTAAGATAATGCTCTACAACCTACTTTGGTAAGTACTAACTGTGGTCTTAGATTCTGTGCAACCATCTAAGGTTTCACTCTGGGGAAAAAGGGAGAGGAAAAATGATCCTGTGTACTAACAGTTAATCGAAAGGACTAAGGGGCCTCTTGAGTCTCAACTTTCACACAATTCTGAGACTAGAACTAAATGGCAGGGATCACTCTTCCTAACCATCTTAGAAGGGATCCCAAGAGAAGATCATGGGGAGAGTTGGAGGAAATGTGAAACAAAACATAAAAAATGGCTGGGTTAATGGTGCAACCACTGTGGAAGGCGGTATGGCGCTTTCTCAAAAAGTTGCAAATAGACATACCATTTGACCCAGCAATTCCACTACTGGGAATATACCCCAAAGAGACCATAACTGACATCCAAGCAGATATATGCAAACCCATATTTATGGCAGCTCTGTTCACTATAGCAAAGAGTTGGAAACAACCTAAGTGCCCATCAACAAATGAATGGATAGAGCAGCTGTGGTATATTCACACAATGGAATACTATGCTGCATTGAAAAAACAAGGAACTCATGTAATATTACTCAAAATGGGTGACTCTGGAGGACATTATGCTAAGGGAAGTATCTCAGTCACAAAAGGACAAATAATGCATGATACCACTATTGTAAAACAGCACTGACCTTGGGGTTGGGGAGAGACTAAGAAAGATGGGATAAAGAATGTATACTGCATTGAAACAGATGAGGGAGAAAACTGTTTAAAAGGGATATGTGATTAGGTATTTTTGTCATGACAGGAGTCTAGAGCAAAGGCTACATGGTGGAGTGGACCTGGGGGAGGGTTTGTTAAATAATGAAAGAATTTTACTTTTCCAAGAGGGTAGTGGTCTGGGGAGGGGGAGGAGGGTTGGGAGGGGAGAAATGTGCAACAATGAATGAATGGAAATCCAAAGTCTCTGTAAATTTTTACTGAAATTAATAATAAACTTAAATTATAAAAAATTTTAAAGAAGCCAATGGATTTATAACTGCTCATGCTAATAACACTCTATCATGGCATGGAGGAGGAATAGTGGAACTGTACCCACATTTACAGTATTCTTCTTACCAAAACCATTTATGGAAAATAGGAACTGCATTGGAACATGTATCTCTGGATTGGAAATGATCATACTGATAATATTTCTAGCCTTAAACTTAAAATATTATATTGTTCAAAATTATTTGTTATATATTTGTTTAAATTTTTCCCTCTTTTAACAACTGGGATCTACAGGGAAGAGAAAAAACCAGAGAGTGGCCAAAATTATTGGGGCAGCTATTGCTGTCAGTTTAGGGCCTGTGTTAGGAAAAGGAAGTCCTACTCATAAACAATGCCACCCAAAGGTAATAAAGGAGGTCAGAATTGCTTCCACTGTGTAAAGCTGGGCCACTTCAGTAGACAGTATCACAGATGAGAGCCACAGATAGGCAAGGGAGTAGAGAGGAAGCTCCCACTCATTTAAGTGTGGATCTGAAGGACATTTGGTCAAGGGCAGCCCACATCAGGTCATCATGGCTCACAGGAATGACAGGCCCCAGGTCCCAGCTGGAAACAAAGGAAGACGCTTCAACAATTCAGATCTTCCCAGAAGAGCCGTGGGTGAGCATTAACATTACTGGTAAGTATATTAATTTTCTCCTGAACACAAGAGCCTATTATTTGGTCCTAAAAGCCTTCTGAGGTCCCAACTCTTCTCACTATTACTTAGTTGTTGGAATTGACAGATAACCTCATAAGCAGTTCCTTACTTCACCTCTGCCTTGCATGTGGACTTTCAAGCTGTAAAACAACTCAGTGGTAGATGGAATTTGGTCCAGGACTTAAGAACAATAAATGACATAGTTGAGCCTCTACATCTTATGGTTTCTATCCTTTATACTTAAATAGACAAAGTGCTAGTCAAGAAGCCTTTTATTTTTATTTTTTAATTTTTTTTAGCCAAATTAACAAAGTTTATTTCGAGTTCGAACCTGGGCTCCCGCATGCTGACACACCAGCATCCACCCGAGAGCCGAAGCCTTTTATTTTAAGAACTACCTTCCCTCTGTAACTTGATTTGTGCCACTTTAGAACCTCTACGTGGAATATTATTGCTTTTAAATTTTTGACTCATGTACTTTTAACTTGTTAAATTTGTGTCTTCTAGGCTGCAACAGTTCCATGATACCTCTTCAAGGATATGAACATGTACGGCTAAGCACAATTGATAACAGTACATCTAAATTCCAAAATCAATCTCCACAATAGTCTACATATTTCCTATTGCCAAAGGGGCCCTGTAGAGTAGTAAGAGAAGATCTTCACCCTGAAACCTACAGCATCCCTTTTCAGCAGGAAGTAGCTAATACGCCATCCCATTTTCCTTATGAATCGGTGAAATCTCTCTCAGGGAGGAGTGCTAGGGAATGGCAAAGGACACACTGACAAAGGAGATTAATCAGAACTGGTTTTGACAAGCACTGTGGCAATGGGAAAATTAAAACAGACTTTCAAGGAATATTCAACCTGAATCCTTCTGATCATATTAAGATTTTTAAAGTATTTATTTGAATTTATTATGGTTGTGCATAAAGGATGCTCATCTAGATGATAACACAATTACGATAAAAACAAAAGGGGGTAAATACGGGAAGCCAATACTAAATATTTGTAATAAACAGAATGCTATTTTAAAAAAAATCCAGACTCACTGTCCATCCATGAAACAGGATATACCTATCCCATAGGATTTCCAGGGCTGGAAGTCATTAGGGGAGCAGAATTTCTTCTCTTTCATCCCAGGAAGGGTTAGTGGATTCAAATCACTGAACTTTTCAATAGAACGATGCTTAGCCCACTGCACCCTCTTTCAACAGCCTACAGACAGGCTAAGTAAGAATCATGTGCACATATTCTGACTTTACCTATAAATTCAACTTAAAGACACACTCAGGAACTAATTTTGACAACCCAGGAACTTCACGTATTTAAAAATAGTTTGTCCTATCACTTATCACTAAACAACTTTTAAATTGAACAAGACTCTTTCTTCTGAGTACATATGTGTGAGGCATCAGTTAGTCTGTTCTCCCTCCCAAGTAAAGCTCAGGTAGTTGTTGCTAAGTGCCTTTGAGTTGACTTTGCCTCCAAGCAACCCTATGAACAAAGGATCTGAATTTTGTCTTATCTTCTGTTATCCTCACCATCTCTGATATGCTTGAGTCCACTGTTACAGTAATGGTATTTTATCTTGATATGACCTTTATGTCTCTAATTTTATAAAACATAATGAATGGAAATGATTGTATGAAACACAATGTGAATGAAGGATAGTGTGAAAAAATACAACGTATATAATCTTTGTAAGGAAACTAATACAAAATAAAAACTTTAAAAAATAAGAAAAAAGAAAAAAAATTGGCTGGGTTTATGAATCCAGTAAAGACTGGTAGAACCTCTGTGGTTTAGGCCCTTGTTGTTGTTGTTGTTTAATGCCATCGAGTCGTAGACAGCCTGAGCACTGTTCGTACATAGAGTTTCCAGAGGCAAGCCATTTTGGAAGTGGATGCCGCTCCTGCTTCCAGGCTTGATTTAGTCAGGAAGCTCCAGCCAACACTGTCCACCATGGGTGCCCACTACCACGATTGGCACATCACTGTCACAGGCTTCAGCATCACAGCAACCACGAGTTACCTCTGTACAGCAACGCACAGACCAGTGCTATACCACCTGCACGTCAAACACATTCCCAGAAAAGCAGTCGGCTCCAAAAGCCTGCCACGATTCCAGGCCCTTAGTCACTTGAAACTTGGAACAAAATTCACCCCTTTGCCTCAACTTTCAGACAAATAAACAAGCCTATAATGTGACCAATAGGACAAATGAGGGTCCTATTCCTTAGAAAATGTAATTAAATGAGGACAAAAGAGCAGTATTTGCACAAGCATAAAGCTCTGAAGGGCCAGGATAGGATTCATTGACATAATTATAGGAAGTGAGAAAAGTGCAGTTACATTGCATATATTGTAATTAAGTTACAAAACAAAATGTGTATGAATGTGAATGGAAAACCAGTTTGTTTTGTAAACTTTCACTTAAATCACAAAAAATTACTTCATAATAATAGAATGGCATGTGTATTTCAAAAGTTCATTTGTAAAAGTCGTTTGGAATTTTGTTTTCCATCAAAATTATTTTACTAATTGTTTTCAAGAATGTAAGGAGGTTTTGAAATATATAGTGATAAATACACAAATACTTATATAAAACCATAAACATGCATCATCAGGATATTTAAAGTCAATTCTTCCTCGTGAATCAACGTATAATCTGAGGCACTCTGAATTTCGAGGGTCTGCGAAAAAGACCAATATTCTGATGATTGAGGTTGGGTAAAAATATTTTAGAGGTTGAATCTCTACCAAACCTCCTAAGTTCAACAACTCATTATGGTGTGATAGGATTAGTAGCCACCATGTTGGCAGCTGGAACCCATCCAAAGGCACATGTGAAAAACAGGCCTGGCAATCAGCTTCCAAGGGTTACAGCATTTCGGATACTATTTTGAAAACCCATTGATCTTTTTTACTGTATCTACAACTTTTTTTGTGGAGTACAGTGTACTTTATTGATAGTAAATGACAAGATGGGCTCTCTAAGCCCCTTCTCTTTCTCAGGAGGACTGGATGGAAATTGTGCCAAGGATGTGAGATTTCCAGTGTGTGGGGGATTGAGCTGGGGCATGGATCGTTCCAGCAGCTGAGGGTCTCTCTCTTCTAGTGCTATTGCTGAGGCGGTGGTCCAAAGTGCCTCTTAATCTTTGAAGGCCATGTGAACAATCAGATGACCACCCTGAATTCACTGTAGCCAAATTCATTGTCATATCAGCAAAAGAATTTCAAAGTGGTCACTGATGCAATGCTAGCCCCAGCATCAAAGGTGGGTAAGTGGGTGTCACTGTAAAAGTCACAGGAGACAATCTGGTCTTCAGTGTATTCCAGGATACCTTTGAGGGTCCCCTTTGATGCCTGCTTTACTACTTGCTTGATGGCATCACTGACATACCAGTGTATAGGGACACAGAAAGCCATGCCAGTTGAGTTTCCCATTCAGCTCATGAAGGACCCTGCCCACAGCCTCAGCAGTGCCAGCAGACGCAGGGATGTTGTTTTGGGAAGCACTGTGGCCATCACGCCATAGCTTTCAAGAGGGACCATCCACAGTCATTTTGGTGGCGGTGATGGCATGGATGACCTTGGCCAGAGGGGCCTAGTGGTGAAAGAGGCATTGCTGACAATCTTGAGAGTCTTATTTCTCATGGTTCATGCCCATCACAAAAATTTGTTGAAAACATGGCACCTCCTGTTAAGATGCCAAAAATCTGTGAGATGAAGTTTTACATTCTCGCCTCTAAGAGGCAGTTTGTTTACATTCTTTCCAAGATTTGTTCTTAATAGTCCACTGGTATATGCAATACTCTTTGACAACACTGTAATTTTCCAAAAGGAAAAGTCACAACCCTGCCATCATTTCAGTTCCAACTCATGACAAGCATCCACCATGATTCTGTTAAGATTCCCAGAACCTTAAAAATCTTAACAGAAGAACCTGTCCTGGTCTCTTGTCGATCTACTGGAGGATTCAAACAGCAATCTTTTCTATTAGCAACAACTCAGCAGGCAACACTCTGTACCATCCAGGTTCCTTTGGAGCAATAATAGTAGTATTTTTCTCTTTGCTCTTTCTTATCTACAAATGATAATAGTTTTCTATTATCATTTCAATAATGCTGGTCTCTGGATACATTACCTCAAAATTTTTTATTTTAGTGTTCGCTTGAACATTTGGGATTGGATGAAGCAAGATGAAATCGCTGACAATTTAACTTTTTTCTCTGTTTATATTATGATGTTGCCTATTGGTCCAGTGGTGAGGAATTTTTTAGATTCAGAAATATTGACAGGTTCATCAGAGTTTCACCATGCTGAAAGCATGGAACTGGGTAAAACCATTTGCATCACTGTGCCTTTTAATATAAATAGCAACATTACTTGTTTAACCAATATGAGGGAAAATATTTGCATATAATGCATACACTTTTTCAGTTTTAAAATTTATATTTTCAAAAATAAAATTCCTCAAATAAAAGTTGCAGATCATCTGCATGATTCCCTTCAGTTGTAAAATTAGATGGATTCTATTTTTCTGGCAATCAAGTTCCTTTCAAATTCTTTGACACTTTGAAATTACTGTTGTTCCAGGTTGAATAACTTAATCTTCTCTTTAATACCCATAATATCATATGCCTGTGATGGCTTGGCACATGGATTTCCTCTGAAAATGTATTATTTGTTAAAGCATTTGAGTTATGTATTAAAAGTAGAATAATGTTAAGAATACACTTTCAAAAAGAATTTCATATGAACATAATACAATTAAGTCACAATGTTTATGCAAACCTCTTTTAACTTTTCAATCTCTACAAAGTTTAACTGAATCATCTTTGAAGAAAAAAAATGTAAAACATTATGCTATGGAGGTGAAGAGCCTGATAAGGTCTGAGTAGATCAAAATAACTGGACTAAGTCCAGTAATAAATATTCATAAAATACTGCCCACAATAAGTTTCTCAAAACTGTGATCTCACATTCTAATCAAATGGATGATGTGATGTTATGTATCAAGAAAATATGAGCTGTCATTATTGTGTAAAACAAATACATTTATTTGAAACCTAGTATGGTTTTATTGGACTTACTCCACAAAATAAAGCGGATCTTAATGGAACCTGTAACTAACCTGGCTTTGATAGTCCAATAACTGAGAAATCTCAGTAGATGAATTAATGGAGGAAATTTTCATTTCTAGTGAAGTATCTTCAATAAAAGTGTAGTATAGTGCATAGATGGTACTGGGCTAGATAAAGTTTAACGTCCATTTCTGTTGTCTTGTTATTCTGGATCTAGAGACAAAAGTACAAGCAAGAATCTGGAACAGTGTTTGACTTCTATCTTAGTACTATGACTTAGGTTCTATTAACCTTAACAAAAACAGAAAGATTATGATAATATTTATATGGGAAAGTGTGCTTATTATATAAACTAAGTATGACAGGAAATAAGAAAAAATTAAGCTAATTATTTGATTAAAAATGGAGATTTACAACTAAGATAATTTTTTGTTCTACAGAAAGGGAAATTAATTCTTTTCTGTGGTGATTTTAAACAAAAAAGAAGGTATCAGCTTTTATTTGTGACAAAAACTAGTCAATGAACATTACATTGTACACAAAGGACTACATAAGAAAGTGCCCATAAAAAAAAAAGAAGTGATTAATTTGCTGCTTAACAAATACTGTATTCAGTTATTTCCTACTCTAATAAGATAATCAGGACTATATCATAATAAGTTACTACAAATTAAGAATTATAAACAAACTCAAGAAAGTAACATAATTTTTTATTTGATCCAAATCCATTTTCATATACAAAGCTAATTCATTACATACAAAATAAATGTACATTATTAAAATGGCTAGGATACAAATTTCCAAGGGACTAAAAAAAGTGCAAAATTTTAAGTTATTATTATCAATCATGCTATACAGAAACAAACATCTGCTAATATACACACACTGAGAGTTATTAAAACAGCACTCAATGAAACAAATAAAACATACATCTTACATAATTTCAAAAACATGAGGAAAAGAAGTATGTATTGCACCAAACTAACAGTAATTTCATTATGAGAATTATAACCCAAATTAGACTTATTTATGCATCTTTATTAAATCAAAACCTTGCTCAACTTACAAACCTTTTTTTGGCATATAAATATCCACTGAGTCACAGTTTGTACACCAATAATTAGATATAAATAAGGTGTAATATTCTTTTTTTCATGGTCAATTCCAGTAGAATGAGGAAGTACATCTTAAAATAACTATACAACCTTTTGACTTTCTTAAATATTTAAATAGCAGCACAATTTACAAGTATTTTGTAATTAAACAATCTTAAATTTTCAACAACTGAACTATGTGCACAACCCACCATTTAAGTTATTGTCACCTTTTATAATAGAAATGCTCCTATGGTAGAAATACTTTTACTTAATTTGGGTCCCCAAAAACTGACAAAAGAGACAAATTAAATATATTTGGTATTTCTGCCCTAATACATTCAACTTCTATAGCAATAATTCTGAAAGGAAAATTGCTGTCTGGCCAAATTTCCTGATTACTTAAAACAAAAAAAACCCCAAATAAACCCTCAAACCTATAAAAGCATACAGTCACAGGCAAGAGAGCCTTATAGTTTAAGAATTTTCAAATAAAACAGCACATGTTATTCCAACACATTTTAAAAAGAAAACTTTTTCTTTTTGTACAGCTTTATAAACAGTAGCCACCAAAAAAACCTCTACAACCCTTCTAATGGTATTTAGGAATCACAGTTTTCAACAGAAATAAAAGCAAAATAGGAGGGAAAAAAATCTAATATTTAAAAGGCAGTTAGCAGTAATAAACTTCTTTAATGTGACATAAATTTTGAAGGTATGTAAAAATTTTAAGTCATCAAAAGTGATCTTATTAAACTTACAGCCAAAAATGGTGAAACTTCATCTCACATACATCGGGCATGTTAACAGAAGTGGCCAGTCCTCGGACAAAGACATCATGCTAGGAAAGGTCAGAGTAAGTGAGGAAGGCTTTCAAAGAGATGAACTTAAGAGTGTGATTTTAACAAGGGGTTTGAGCATGCCAGAGAGGATAGTACAGGACACAAGCAAGGTTGTTCACTGGATTGCCGAGTTATAGTTGACTCAATGGCACCTAACAACAAGAAGTTACCTAGGAAAAGCAATTACATTCTAAAAAACAAAAAATAAAAAACAGTATTCTCCTTACAGTTCATTCACAGGAAACCAAAACCTGAAAATTTTCAATTAATTAAAGTACTGATGTTTTCCTACTAGAACTTAATTTTCAAAATGTTTATTGATGGGTTAAATACTTTTAGTCTTGTGAAGGGAAAATAATTGTCTACCACAGATGAGAGCTTTTCCTTTTTAAAATGCAAGAGTAACATGTATGACTTTCTACAGTGAGCTCATGAGTAAATCATAAAACATACCGTAGAGCAAGTAAGAAAAATGTTCCCTAAGAATGATCAAAGATTAGTATTAACCATAAGTTGGGACCAACTTGACATCAGTTTACAACACTTAACTAATGAAAGAATCTCTAGACTGCAGATAATAACAAAATAAAATTTTTGAAGATTCAATTAATATTTTTAAAAGTTTGTATTTTATCAAGGAAATATATTTCAATCTAAATCTTAACTTGTTTTTTTTAGTTTTCAAATTAGAATACTCTGAAAATAATTTTATAAAGTAAAAAAGTAACAAAAAATTTTAAATAAGTTAGCCATCTTATTATAAATGTAATGGAAATAGACATACAACTCTACTACTTTGAAATATGGTTAATTTTTTTTAATTTTTATTGTATTATTTTTACATGTACCGTCAAATCAGATCTGACTGGTACAGGAGGAAATTGCCCCCTCCTTCTCCAGCAGAGCACCTGGTGGATTTGAACCGTGTACTTCTGGGATTGCAGTGCAGCGTCTTGCTACTAGGCCAGCGGAGCTCCCTTAAAATATGGTTAATTCTTTAAATGATGAAATAGTGTTATCATCTGATTATTGTTGATATACTTGCAGAGAATTTCTAAGAAAACATGGAAAATTAATCCATAGAAAACAAATGTTGAATTAGTCACTACTTTGTTTTTGGTTTTTTCCTTCTGAATTTTTAATTAATAACAGTATCATGGTCATGTGTCTGTCTGTATCACGAAATTTATTGCCTAAAAAATTCCAATCTTCCAATATTCTTGGAAATCATCCACAATCAACAAATTTCAATGAAAAATAATCTAAGAAGCTGTGCTTGATAAATGAGCACAATTTACCAAAAAAGTATCTGATAATATATAGCTTACAGCCAATTTTTACAAATAGCTCTTAAACTAGAAAATCCTGTTAACAGCTAAATTTAAAATGGCCTTCTGTTTTTAACTTAGTAATTTCCTATTTAGACCTCCTAAAATAAGCAAATGATTAATATATTATTCCCTGTAAATATTCAGCTACTTCACATTAAAAATTAAAAGAATATTTTCATAAATAGACTATAAATACAAAAGACATCAGAATTACTTGGAGATTTTTTTTAACATCTTTGACTTAAGGAAATTCTATAAATTATGTTCCAAGATTACAAATGATATAATCTTATGTGTTAGATTTAGCATTTTGTTGCACATGCTTTTAATCAATACCTAGAAATGTTCCCTACCTAAAGTGCACAATTTATTCATTGATAATCACTAGAACTTGTGTTAGCAAACAGGCACACTTTCCTGGAAGCACATATTAGTTAGACTTTTAAATGAAAAAGATCTGAGTAAGGTTTAACATAATAACCAAATTAAAAAGGAAATTTGGTTGTTTCTATAGTCTGCAAAATAAATAAAGATAATAAAGCCATTCTAAGTAAATTTTAGATAATGTAAAGATAATGATGAAGCCAAATTTCAATTTGGCTTGAATGACATTTCTTGAATGAATAAAATTTCTAGAGAGGAAAACATCTTAAGATGAAACAGAGTAATACACACACAAAAAACATCAACAATATCAAGTAAAGAGATTCAAAAAGCCCACACTAATTGTTGTTATGTGCCATCGAGTCATTTGCGACTCATAGCGACCCTATGTACAACAGCCCTAAACCATGCTCTATCCTGTGCCAATCTCATTGCCTCTGACACACCCATCCCGATTACCCCAGTCACTGAATCAATCCACCTCATAGAGGACCTTCCCCTCCTGCACTGTCCCTCCACTCTGCCCAGCATGATGTCCCTCTCCAAAGACCTGTCTCTCCTTACAACATGTCCAAAGTATGTCAGGCGAAGCCCCAGAATCCTTGCCTCCAAGGAGCAGCCTGGTTTAACCCTCTCTAGGATGAATCTATTTGTTTTCTTGGCAGTCCCTGGTACATTCAGTACTCTTCTCCAGCACCACAGCTCAAAGGCATCAGTTCTCCTTCTATCCTCCCTAGTCATTGTCCAACTCTCTGATGCATAACAAGTGATTGCAAAAACCATGGCCTGTATCAGGCGCACCTTAGTCTCCAGAGAGACACCGTTGCTCTTGAGTACTTTACAGAGGTCCCTAACTGCAGACTTTCTCATTGCAATACGTTTTTTGATTTCCTGGCTACTAGTGCCAAGAGTGTTGACCTACTTAAAAAACTCCATGGATAAATCTGATTGGCATGAACTACTAAGAAAATACAAAATTCAAATAAAGATGGGAGAACTAAGTAAACATTTTAAATAATGTTAAAATGATGACTGATAAATCATTAAGATGATTTTACTATTTCTAAATGTCATCAGACAAAGCACCACCAGAATTTTAATAAGTATGGGAAAAACTCAAATTTGAATCAAATCATGTATTGAGTATATATGACATTAACTATGCAAATAAAAAATACTGAGAATGGATTTTGATAAGAATGAGAATAGTCACTTATTTAGGGGGAAAAGACTCGGGCAAGAATATATTTTATTTCTTATATCCTAGTAAAAAGTTGTATCATTTATCCTGAAAACAGGATTTATGAATTTATAGGAGGAAAACAGGTTTAAAGGACATATTAACAGATCAGCTTTTTATTAATATTTTAGTCCATGTGCCTGTATTTTTTCATAGGAAAGAGAGAAGGAGGTAAAAATGATGCTCTCTCTCTCTCACACACACACACACACACACACACACTCTCTCTCTCTCACCTCTTTTAAGTTCCACTCAAAGGTTTCCACTGCTGATTTATTTAGTAAGCATATAAAATGCAGAAATTCTGTCCCGTTTCTATCACCACTCATTAAGACTTTGGTATTCAAGTTAATAATTATTTCTCTGCCTACTGCTATTCAAACAGAGTAAGCCTTAAGTTAAACAAAAAGTGTTAAGGTAAGATTGAAAATTCAAATATATATATATATTTCAACTAATTATATGGGTATATTTACTTTTTTCAGAAGTATGAATTAGTTTGTAGTACTAGTCCTTTGAAGGATAATTTTAGTATGTCCCAAATAAGAGAAAATAACAAGTGTCACGTGGTACTTCACTTGATTTAAATGAACCAGCACTAATTTACTAAAAATGATACATGAAACCTGAAGAAATTTTCATAGCTGATCTGAGCCTCACAAGCTAAAACAAAAAAAATTTAAACTGGTCAAGCTTCATCTTTGCATGTGTTCCTTATTTCTATACTCTTATCTATTTTTCTTCACTCTACATCAGAGGTGAAAACACTCTTTTATATTCTTTATTCTCCGAGCTCAGTTTATATTTTTCAATACTTCATTATCACTTCTAAAATGAAAATCTGTTTCTTAGTATAAACCTCTCCTTATCACCAGCATACTAAGATTTCTGTTTCCATAATTACTAGCGTCAAGAAACAAAACATAGTGAAAACTTCTGCGACAAAAGATTTTCTAATAGCCATGCAGAGAGATTATATTTATCACTTGTTATTACATTATGATGCTGCTGTTAATTTTCCCATTATACAATACATAAATGATCTATATGAATAGCATCTAAATGCATGAAGTGTATACTTCCAGTGATTTAATGTAGTGCTTTTTAAATCTGTGGGCTACATCATTTATATCTCTTGTTTTTAGAAAGTTTGTTTTATGCCACTCTGCTTTCACAAGGATCTGCATTAGTAAATGCTAACCAAAAGAAATCAGAAAAAGATTTCCACCTTAAAAAAATATATAAAAATTAAAACTAGTGTTCAGTATTTGTTTTGCTGCAAACCATTAAAGAGGTAGCATGCACCTGAGCAACAAACAAGCTGTGAAAAGAAGCATGGTCAAGCTCCCTCCAAGGAAATTAGGTATCTCAGCATCAAGCTACCTACCCACAGCTTTGAACGGTTTTTCAAAGTATTATGTATTAGTGTTATTCCAGTTTTATGTGTTAATGGCCAATGAAATGGTAGGTTGTTGTTTATTTTCGGGTGTGAGTGCACTCAAACATGTTTGCTATATAAATTGATTCCTTAAAATAATTTCATGGGAATGCTCTACTTTCATACAGCAAGGGAAACCTTTATACTATTCATCTAGTAGAATTCTAGTATATGTTATTTATTTTAACAGGTAATTTCTAAGTTCCATTAAAAATGCTATTAGTATTCTCAAATATTTCCCTTTAAACTTTCACATATTTGATTTTTAATTTCTGGAAAAAGCAGTAACAAAGATAACTACACTGTCTTGAATCTAATTATGAAACCAATTCTATGGTGAAAAAACCTTCTAGCTATTTGTGCTAAAAAGTGAATATTGCTTGTTCAGTTTTTCCATCTAAAAAAGCAACACAGTAATGCAGCATAAATCTTGGATTCTTTTTCTGTGATAATCGGAGTTAGAGTTTTTTTTTAACCTGTATACATTTAAAAGTATCAAGATTCAGTTTTTTGTGAACTCAAACACAGAGAGTAAATAAAGTATACTAATAACCAGATCATTGGATAAATAACCAAAAGGTGGTCAAAGCTTTGATTTTGAAATGTTCTTAAAATCAATTACTTTAAAAACTAGTATTAATCACAGTGGTTATGTTGAGTAATACGTAAACAGAAAAGTGGAAAACAGAATGAATTTAATTACTAGGAGAAATTTATATCATCATTATTTCTACTGACTTGCCTTTAAGACTCTTCAGGATATAAATTCTTTAAGTTCATATAAATATAAAATCTTCATATTTAAATATGCTTTTTCTTGTATTTTCTGTATAGTTCCATTTCAGTGTTATTTCTCTAAAACATAAGTATTTGTACTGACTAAAACATAGGATTTAATTTCTTTTAAATGAAATTATTTCATAACTTGTTCACAAACCTCAACTCATAACACAGATCTATATACGTATAATACATAGGGACACGCTCCCCCTGTTTCCTAAACAGAACAACTTTCTTTTAAAATTGTTATACTCACTGGATTATAAGGAAAGGGGTAGTGGTACTGTAGTAAATAAGATGAATTGTAGAAAGAAAAAAGGGTTCAATTGAAAAGATAATTGACTATTAGAAGATTATGGGAATGAAATTCTAAAAAGTATTCATATTTCAAAAAACTGATATTAACAGGTCCTTTTTAACCTTTCCCCCTCTATTTTGTGGTTTTGTGACAGACTCCTTTTTAAAAAAGAGCTGTAGAAACCATTATTTCCTGAAAGCACTGTTAACAAATTCCACACACACACAATTTCAGGGGCATAGAAATGACTCAAAACTCACAGAATCTAATATTAAGAACATTTAGAGTTGTAAAATTCTCTGAACTAAATGAAAAGAAGACTTTATGAGGCACAAGATGTAGCACTCCTTTTCAATCCAAAATAAATCAACTAACTTTTACTTTGAAACCTTAAATAATAAATATATAACATTCAGCTATATATAATACAATTAATAATAATCCTAAAAGTTAAACAGAACATGAAACATGTATTTTTTAAAAGTACTATATCTAAATGACTAAACAGTACATGCCTTCTTAATTTGTTGATCAAACATGTAGAGGACAAAAGTAAAAATATGAGTATTACTAACTCATCTAATTAATGAAGAAAGAGCCCCATGAATTTTGCTAAATAAAAAGTCAAGCCATTTAGAACTTTGCAGATATAAGTTATATTACAAATAAACCTAGAGAACTCAATTATAAAAATCAGCCAGCATTTTTCCTTAACCAGACTTTCAACAATCTGTAAAACCTTCCTCTAGTGTTATTCTTCATCATCATCAATCTTTAAAATTTAATAAGAAAATGTCTGAGTACATTTTAAATAGTAATGTGCTAATGGAATGAGGCAATGTACTAGCAATTTTCTTATTCTCATCTTATCATGGAAACATGGAATTTATACAGAGTTTTGAAATCTAAATATGTAAGCAATGACCTTAAAATACTATGTTCATTAAGGACTCTTGTAAGTAAATGAAACACTTTTTATGGTTATTACATAAGAAAATGATTAACTAAAGAATATAATAAAAGCCATATCTCTCAACTATCTCACTCATTTGTACTGTTTTATTAGTAAAATATTTTACATTTTAGAGTAACCAAACTGCCTAACTTCTTCATTTTAAGACTTTCATTTTAATAAATGGATAAATGATTCTTAGAAAGGTTGCCAGATCTAATTAAAATTGTTTTCTCAATTCTACTTTAGTATAGATCAAGAATTTGTTAAGATTGGATTTAACAAATCTAATCATAAGCTTTTCAAGTGGATCATAATACAAATTCTTTCTTTATAAACACATCATAGCAAATTTTATAATCCTTAACTGATTTCCAGAGATAATAATTCTGAAACATTCCAGATAGTTGAGAGATGTGGTTAAGGTGACAAAATAATAAATCAAGATTTATCCATGACAGAAGATAGAGATAACAATCACTTAGAATCTTGAGTATTATATTCAGTTTCTCCAGCTGAAATCTGGCTGAGGCGCTTGCTAGATCCCCATAATTTTCGAGAAAGCTGACCTGAACGCATCTGTTTAAAGTAATCCAGAGAAATAAAGAATAGAAATTATTAAATACAAAAAATAAATAAATCAAATTGATATACAAGGCATTGATTTTTTAGAATTAAGAAAAAATTTATTTTGTTAGTGGAATCATTCATCAACATTTTAGAGATTCTTGATTAATAACATTTTACAAAAATACCCAATGAGTGTGGTTATCTCTTTCTGTTTAGAAAGGTCTAATACCAACGTGTTGCTGGAGAAGAGTCTTGAATATACCATGGACTGCCAAGAAAACAAATAGGTCTGTCTCGGAGAGTGTGAAACCAAGTTTTTCCTTGGAGGTGAGCATTAGGAGCTCTGTCTCACATATTTTGGGCACAAGGCCAGGAGGAACCAATCATTGGAGAAGGACACCATGCTCAGAAGTTTGGAGGACAGAGAAGGAGAGGAAGAGCCCTGATGAGATGGATTGATACAGTAACTGCGGCAATGGGGGTAGGTATGTCAGAGTCTCTGAGACTTCTTTAAGACAGGGCAGGCTTCAGAACTATTGTACATGGGGTCACTATGAGTTGCAGGGCAAACTCAATGGCACGTAACAACAACGACAACAACAACATTATCATCTTCCATGTAACTCTACTACTGTTACTACTGCTCCTCTTCATACATGCTTTTCCTAGCTTTGTCCAGCTATTTTTGTTATTGTGTGCAGTTGAGTCACAACCAACTCAGAGGCAGTAAATCTCACGGGAATAGACTGCCCATCCTTCTCCATTGGAACAGCTAGTGGATCCAAACCATGTACTTTTGCGCTGACAGCACAATTCCTTACTACGAAGTCACTAGAGCTCCCTTAGCATTAGATACAAAGGAAATCTTTTCCTGGTAAAAGTTATTAATCAAGAAACTCAATCAGCAGTGAACAGAAACATAATTAAAGTGTAAGCGTAGAGAATTGTTGGCATTTGGGGGAAAGACTTTTTTTCTTAGAATATTTTTAAAAATACCATGACTAAAGAAATCTTAAATTATTAGTTATAATATTTCTATGATGAAGCATAACCACTAATAATGTAATAGTTAGTTGTTTTTTATCTTCAAGTAACCTCACAGATGTCAAATCGTTAAATTTCTCAGAAAAAGCAGTTTCTTCTTGTCATTAAGTACTATCGAGTTGACTAGGACTCAGTGATCATATGAACAGCAATCTGAACTCTTGCCCTATCTCGTGTCATACTTAATCCTCACTGATCTATTTGATCCCAAGTTTCCAGTCACTGTGTCAACCCATGTTATCGAAGGTCGTCTTCTTCACCTGGTCAACCACCACGGCTTTTTCCTTGGAGTGGACCCTCCTAACAATATGTCCAAACCATGTGAGATGACTTTTCACCATCCTTGCATTTAAGGAGCACCCTGCTTAGTGACTGTATTAGTTTATAATGCTTAATTTGATGCTATGTAATGAAATAAAAAATTTTAAAAGTATGTGGAGTATAATCATATAGTTTCCTAGGAACACATTTTTGACTTATAATATCTAATATTTAAGAATTGATTAGCTTTGACAAGTAAATTTATGATAGTTATAGAAACAATGAGACTAAGAACATTTAAGTGTGGCAAACTCTTAGTTTAAAAAAAATCTGCTTTTATAAGAGGGCAACATATATAATCATGCTGAGTATTTTATCAAAACTAAATAGTTATATTTTAAATTATTTCATTGTTTTAAATAAAGATTTTTATGTACTCAAAATCCATAATATAATCCCAAATTATATATGGAAAATAAGTTTTTTCTTATTCCTATAGAGTTGTGGGGAGCAAATGTCAAGTGCCCTTAATCAAAATATAAATATTGAAATATCACTCTTGAATAGTAGTCTTATCCCATTTCATTTACTGCCCTTTGAAAAATCAAATTTGCTTTTAGATTTGTTCATCCATAATGGTGACTTATGACTCAACTGGATCAAAGAAGAACCAAAAGAATCCATAACAGTTCGAGAAATGAAATTTTTCATGCTAATTTTTACCTCAGCTGGCTTGCCAACTCCCACTACAATCAATTTGCCATCTTCTAATCCTACAAGAATATGACTGTAGTCTTTGGTTACACAAACACAGTGAATAGGCAATCTCATAGTTAATGGGTTGATGCTGAGATTTAAACTAGAAGAGAAATAAAAAGAAAAAAGTATGATTATACATGGATAGGCAATAAATTCACATAATTCTATAACTAGAAAATAATCTAGTTCTGTATTCTATTTTATAAATGTTAGGGACTATATGTTCTGGAAGTATAAGTGATTCACTTAAGGATCCACATCTATAATATTTAAAAGATTTACAGTCTTGGAAAACCTTTAGGGTAGTGGGATTATCCCCTCAATAATCCATATCTGTTTCTTTCATGCTAGTACAATTAGAGGGAAGCAGGGAAAAGTGAGGTGGAATACAGATAAGAGTTCTATCTGAACATAAATTAGATTCCTGTCCTTTTCTATTATGGACTGAATTGTATCCTCCCCAAGAATATGTTTAAGTCTAACTCTGGCACCTGTGAACGTGCTGTTGTTTGAAATAGGTACTTTCTGTGAAGGCTGTTGTTATGTGAAGGTACTATTAGTTAAATTAATGAAGTCATGCCTGTTTAGGGTGTATTCTTACTCCCTCCTGAGTTGTGTCTTATAAAATGGAAGAAGAGACAAATAAAGTCACATGGAGGAAAAGATCATGTAAAGATACACAAATAAGCCAAGAGAAACTGGAGAAACCAGAAGTTGGAAGAGAGAAGAAAGTGCTTCACTGAGGGTGGACAGAGAGAATAGCATTGCTGACACAGAATTTGGACTGCCCGTTTCTAGACTTTTGAGATAATAAATTTCTGTTCTATAAAGCCACATACTTAAGAGCTATTTTGATCGTGGCAAATCTAGGAAATGAAGACAATGTCCTACCTAAAACAGGTGGAGATAAAATTCCTACAGCAGTCACCATTCTCTGAGTTTCAGACCCCCTGTGGTCTTTTGTTCCAGCTTTGTCTTGACCTTATCTCTAAAAACACATGAAACTCAAGACACACCCTGTGCTCAAACTGCTGTCTCTGTACTTTTGTTCTTTACTTACTCAGATCTTACCTCCTCCTATCTTTACTTTTCCTCTTTCTGTGTTCACTTCTATTCCTACTAATCCTTCAATAATACTTCTCCAACTACTCAGATACATTGTAATTCCTAATGTCATCAAATTATTCTGATACACAGAACTTTTTTTTGTGTCCTCAAACTGGTTCCAATTTTTGGTGACCCTTTGTACAACAGAAAAAATCTTGCTGTTGCTTTTAGTTGTCATCACGTTAACTATGACTCACAGTAAGTCTATGAACAACAGATTGGAACTCTGACATATCCTTGCTGCTACCACATAAGGTAGTTTTCAAATGTTCTAATTTGTACAAAATTATTACTATTTCTAAGTATTACACAATCAATACACTTGGTACCAGTCGTCTGGAGATCAGAGACTTATTTCTATAAGAAAGTCTGCAGTCAGGAACCTCTCCAAATCACTGAAGGGCAATGATCTTTTCAGTTACTTCCTGTGAGCTGGACAAGGAATAAGGATGAGAGAAAAACTGTTACCTTTGAACTGTGGAGAAGAGTACTAAATATCCAATGGACTGCTAAAAGAACAAATAGGTATGTCTTGGAGAAAATACAGCTGGGTGATCTTTGAAGTCAAAAATGACAAAGTTTCGTTTATTAAACTCTGGGCATGTTGTTAGGTTATTCCTTGGCAAAGGACACCATATTTAAAAAGGTAGAGAAATGACAAAAGAGAAGATGACCTTCAACTAGATGAACTGACACAATGGGCTCCAGTATGACAGAGATGATGAATATGACACAGGATATGCCATATACTATGGTACAGGGTTCAAATTTGTTGTTCATAGGTTTGCTAGGAGTTGCACTTGACTTGATGGCACCTACCACCAACTATGTCCCCACTAAGCCTGAGTCAGTTATTATGAGTAGGCAGTACAGTGTTGAGGGGAGAAGAGCTCTCACTACTTTCACTGTTTTGGTTAATATGTAAAAACTGGACACCACACAAATTGCCCTGAGTTTATTTTAACACATAGTGCCCCTAACAGAACAGAACCAACCTACAGTATTTATAGGCTGTGATCTTTACAGAAACAAAATTCTACATCTTTCTCTCATGGAATGGCTGGTGGGTTCAAGCTACTTAGCAGTCAAGTGTTTAATCAATGCAACAGTAGGGTGCCTCAAAAGTTAAAGAGGAAGGTAAGAATCCAAAAAAAAGATGTGTGAGGGAGAAGCAGGGTGGGAAAAATCCCCAAAACCAAAACTGTTACTTAATTTGCCTAATATCTCATTACAAAAAATACTTGGGCATATATAATGATTAAAGAATGAAGAATCTGACAATATATTATATTCTATACTGAACTGTGGAAAAATTATTAGACTTATTAGAATTACTACAATTTAAAATTTTACTTGTAATGGAGAGTAAGTAGCCTACTACAGAGGAAGAATGACAAGAAAAGACAAAATCAGGTAGGGGATATGAATAGACAAGTTAATTGTTAGATGGAGCTGAGTCAATTTTTTGAAACTAGAACTTCCACAAAAGGTTTTCTAGGCTATAATCTTTACAGGAACACATAATCAGGTCTTTCTCCCACTGTGAGTATAAAAGCTAGTAAATATGAAGAAAACTAAACTTCTATACATGCATGCTACTCAAACATTTTCCCTCTTTTCTGGACTGAGTAACAAAAGACTTCCTGATCCAATGTTACATACACACAAATGTTATATAAATACATGCATAAAATATATTAGCCTTAAAAATTGAATCTATTAAAGTTCAAACTATAATTTTAACAATTTAAAAAATTTTAGCTATGTTTGTCCCTGTGAAAACTTTTGGTATGATCTACATACTTTCTTAAGATTTTTTTTTTCTACAACCAGGAGAAGATAAAATAGATGAATGGGACCTTGTAACAATCAAGTCCCTATGCATATCCAAAAACTTCTCCAACAGGGTAAAAAGGGAAGCCACAGACTGGGAAAAATATTTGCTAATGACATGTCAGATAAGGGACTTAC
>NW_006399825.1:8914508-8924979 GCF_000299155.1 Elephantulus edwardii | reverse complement strand
GACTGGGATAATTGGGATGGGAGTGTCAGAGACGGTGCGACTGGCACAGGACAGAGCGGAGTTTAGGGCTGTTGTACATAGGGTCGCTATGAGTTGCAGGCGACTCGACGGCACATAACAACAACAACCGCCCACAAATACTTTAGCTGTCCACATTTATTCTTAGCTTCCACAAAAAGACATTTTATATAATAACAGATAAGCCAAAATCTTCGACTCTTGGTTCCAATATAGGTTAAAATTATTACCATCTTTTTTATGTTTTAATTATTTTCATTTACCTGTGGAGATCTCTTATAGACAGGAATCCTTGTAAACTGCCTGTGACAACATGTTCTCCAACTATACATATATCTGATACTTGTTCTTGAAGGATTTGAGATCTTAAGTATCTGCCATTTACAGAAAACAGATGCAATGTATTTTTATCCTGCAAAGATTAGATGAGGAAAATGTTATTTCAAATAGAAATTGAGTTTTTACACTGCCAGTTAAGACTATGATTGTAATAGAGTAATTACTGGGTATTTTAAAACTATGGAATAAAACTAAAGTTATTTTTATAATAGTAGTGTGAAAATGATATTATGTTGCTCTTGGTGGTGTGTGCTGTTGGGTTGGACCCTCCAGCAGATTTTCAGAGGTAGTTAACTGCACAGGACTGTCTATCCTTCTCCCATGGAGCATATGGTGGATTTGAGCTGTGTGCCTTTGGAATTGCAGATCAGCTTCTTAGCACTAGGCCACCTGAGCTTCCTATAAACAGTATTAGAGTTATTTGCAATCAGTCCCACCAAGTTAATAAATATTAAACAAGAAATGTTATTCCTCACAAAAGAATTAAAATATCATCCAGTTAACTAATAAAAAATTCTTTAAAAAAATTCTCTTAATTTTTAAAAAGTTACATGATTTACAGGAAAATAAATCACTAAGTTTGCAAGGTATCACAAAATAAGAAATTAGTTTTTAATAATGTATTATATAGGACAATAGAAATAACTAAAATACAAATTTTAGGCCAAGATTGTGGTATAAGTCCATCTGATGGTAAAGTATAAACAATTAAATGATGACAGGAAAATATTGCCTTTTAAATGGCTCATATATGATACATAGAAAAGTTCAACAGGTAGTCTAGCTCTCAGGCATGAAATACTTTAATACCTTCATGTTGGTTTTTTCTTCAATGCTAGAGTAGATCACAATATGTCCTTCCCAAGATATAGCCAAATTGCGAATGGTCAGGAGCAGAGAACTCTCACTAGGTGGCCGTAAAGTCCTCAGGTATTGTCCTTTCTGAATGGTATGTATAATCACAGTGCCATCCTAAAAAAAGAAATTATTAGAAAAAAAGGGAAAAATCTAAGGTAAAAGAATAGCACAAAAGAAAGTAAAGTGGGAACACAGCTGAAAGAAGGATTATTGCACCAAATGCATACTTTATGAAAACTATACTTTGACCAACTCCCATAGAATAACTTTTAAAATACAAATTGTGTCCCTGAATTTGTTAAAAAACAAAACAAAAACAACCAAACCCCACTTAATATTTTTAAAAGTAAAATCTTACCCTTGATCCTGATACTGCCATGTCTAATTCAGTGCTGATACCAACACTCAATACCTCATCAGTGTGTCCATACAGAATCTGAAAAGGTTTAGATGCTAAGCCCACAGGAACACCTCCCTAATATTAAAACAAGACAAAAACAAAACAAGAGTAAAGATGTCTTTTTGCAGGCTATTGTTTTTAAAATGAGGTTTGTACTGAGTTTAATTATAAACTTAACATGCAACAACTTTTAACTATTTCACTTTAGTACTTATTCTTGTGTTTTCTTCTCAGATCCTCAAGCTATTCTTAATGTTTGAAGCACAAAATTTCAACCTGAATGATCTCAATGGTGACTGTCGCATATAAAAATGTTCTAGTTCTATTTTTTGCTGTTTTGATCAACAGATTTATTCTTCCCTTCAAAGAAGAAGAATAACATGGTCACTATGAGTTGTGCTTGACTCAATGGCAAACAACAACACCACAACATAAACCCTGAAGGAAACTGGAGTCTTTATTTCAAGGCCATAAATTATCTGTACATTAACTACACTTTGATTTCTACAGCTATCATAACTTTGTTAAAGGCTATAATAATTTTATCTACTTTAGTCTCAATTATGATTCAAGTGAACATTTACAAAACATATTAGTTTTTAATTTAAGTACTCATACAGACTTTTGTTTTACATTAATTATAATATCTACAAAGTAATGGCACTTGGGCTACTTTCTGCCTATGGTTCTCATTTACATGAAGCTTTCTATCGTTATTTGTGCCTCCTTCATAGCTTTATCCTTGGGTAAATTCTGTTCTTATAACACAATATGGTTGGGTATTTTAAGGAGTGAGCTTCTGGTGTTATATGTCATCATGCTAGCCTGTCTTCTGTTTGAAAATTGAGCCATCAAGGTAAGTTTTGTCACAATTCAAAGGTTAAGTAAGGGCCACTGTCAATTGTCCTGGAGCATTCCACTAAGGAGCCAAGCAAAAACTCAAACACACTACCATTAAGTCAGTTCTGACTTACTGTAATCCTTCCTCAGGGTCTGGGGCTGTAAATTCCCCTTAAAATCTTTGGCAGATTTAAATTGCCAGACAGGCACAGCTTTTGGTTTAGCAGTAGACTAACTCCCTAAGGTACCTGAGTAGCACAGATAGTCTGCAACCAACAAGGAACTGAAAGGTTCTGGTCTGAACTCACCCAGTACTACGTCAGAAGAACCAGGCCTGGTGATGTGCTTCCACAGACAAAACAGGCAACCCAACTCCATAGCTAAGCAAGTCTGCCCAAATGAGTAATACATATAAACAACAAATACGAAAGAGATGAAGAATATTTAACTGTGTGGCTACCTGCTGTATTATTTGCCATATCATACATGTCGTATCTCTGGAACCAGAAATCAAATGTATCCCACAATAGTCTGTAGCTAAGCAAGTCACAATATCTGTTTTAAAAAGAGAAAAAGAAAAAAAAAATCTTAGTTTTGGTGAAAGAGAACTTCAAAAGAAATTTTAGTTTGGATTCTAACTACTAACTAAATCAGTGATTTCTAATGGGCAAATGCTACTGGGAAAAAGTGAAAATATCCAAATCATCTGTGAGTGCTTCTTTAAAGTCCGTTTTTGAAGGTGAGAAGTAGAGGCAGAGACTTAAGAATGCAAATCAGAATCTTGGAGGAGGCCAAGTACCCTGAAATGAATCTCTAGTTGATTTTTAATGAGCTTCTCCGCTTTCATTCCCATTCTACTTCCAGTAGGCATTATAATCTTACAGAATGTATCTTAAGGAAAACAGAATATATTTTCTATACATATTCAATCAGTCATTGCTGCTGAGCTGGAATCAACTCACAGCTGAGTCATCCAGTAGGTTTTCTGAAGCTATAAATTAAGAAAGGGACTGTCCATCTTTTGTAATATTAATTTATATGGTAAAATATATTTTCCCTGGACTAAGTGTTATCATCTTAAGAGTCATTTATAAGGAAGTTTTTCATTTTTATATGCACTTAAAACTACCAAATCCAAATTACTTAAATATTTTTACTCTTTCATGATTTAGTTTTAACCAAGTATTATAGAGGAAATGTTTTCTTTAAATGAAATTTACTGCCTTTGAGTTGCAAGTGACTCATACATAGCTCTAGTGTATTTTCAGAAGCTATAAACTGCACAGCAGGAAACTGTTCGTCTTTCTCCTACTAAACTGCTAGTGGATTTGAACTGTTAAACAAGCGCTTTGCCTTTGGGTTAGTAAACTGACTCCCTACAGATGACAGCATCAGAGATCCCTTTCATTTAACTACTAAAGTTTGTATTTATTCACATTTTGACTAAAAATTATTTTCATCATTCATTTTAAAAAACCTAACAGTCTAATGTTTTTCATATAATCTAAAGTATTATTTAATGTTCAAGATGCTTTAATATAGGTAAAGTAAATCCGACAGGACTTTATAAAAAAATTTTTTATTATGCCATCAGTAATTTCACTTAGTTTTAAAGATAAAACTTCATGCTCTTTACAAGTGCATGAGTTATTTTTATGATGAGAAAAAATAAAGAAAACAAGGGTAGGACAGATGCTTACCCATATGTCTGATATTGTGTGAGATAATTTTGCCTTTTGTTAGTGACATCACTTGAATGCTATTATCCCAATGTCCGGCACTGAAGAGCAATTTTGCATCATGTGATACTACAAATAGCTTAGACGTTATTTCCAGTCCTGGAGCAAAAGGGCCATTCATACAACGCTGCGTTCTGTAAGTATAATTAACAATTAGATTTTTTCTTCAAAAGTAATGTAGACTGATATAAACTATTTCTTTTATCACTCTGAAGACAAAAGAAAAATCTCAACTGTTCAATTTGTAATGATTACCAATAAACTGTACTCATAAAATATGTTAGTCCTTTTTAAAATCTGGTCTCAAATAAAAATATGCATAATTAATTGTCTCAGGGATTAAGTATAAGAAGTGTTGAATGTATGAAAAGCTTTTAAATCTTAACTTTCAAAGCCAATTTAATGAAATTGATAGTTCTGAAAATATGAGCCTCTAAGTATAAAAGATAACATGAAATATTCAAAGGATAGGAAAATAATAGGCAAAGTAAACCAGAGATTTACCACTCAGTGATAAATGAGGTAGATAAATGAACACTTAACAATACTCATGAAGACTGCTTTCTAGTCCAACCAAATTAGGCATTTAGATTTTGTTTCTAACTGGTATGTTTGTGAGCTTAGCCAATTTAGATTTTTCAGAAAGATGAAAAGAAGTAATAATTACATGCCATGGACTGCATTTGCAGAAAACAAGGGCAGATTCTGACATTTCAGCTCCAGATTTTTCTTATTAATGTTTTAGGAGTCAGCTTTGTGCAAAGCACAACAGAACTGATAGCTGACCATCCAGCAAGTACTATGTTGGATAAAAAGTAAAAGATGGTATTACTTCTAATCTCACATACTTTCAAGTCTAGTTGGGGAAGATAAAAAAAATATGATAACATTTTAAGTAGATTTGAAACACAGGACATAATTTGTTACTAAAAATAGCACTGAGTATTAGTTGTAATTTAACTGAACAATATAAACGAACATATATGCTAAGAAAACTCCGAGCAAGGGAAATACTACCTTAAATCTGAATATAATCATTCAATATTTAAAAAATAACTAAACAATGACTTACTATTACATAAAGACTATTGAGTTTATTTATAAATAATAGTATAAAATTATAATTAAGTCTAAAATCAACTCCCAAATAGTTTTATTCCCATAATTGATATTACAGAAATTGTTTTGGTTTTAAGCCAGCATCAAGGCATAACTTAAAACAAACAAAACGAAGAAGAAAGAGCAAAGAACGTAATTATGAAGGGAGGATGGGAAGGAAATCTGGCTCTCTATAACCTTATCTGGTTCTTTTTCTGGTAACAAGATCATCTCCTGCTGGAGCTATTCTGGCTTAAACACTTATATACTTACTTTGGATTTGTCACAGATTGATCTTTGATGAATGTAAAGTAATTAGAAATGTTTCTGTCATAAGGCAACCAGCCATGCGTTCCAATAACGTTATTCATACTTATTGTTATCTGGAAAAAAACATATAAACATTAAAGTTAAATAAAAGATGAAAAGTGACAATTAGAACTTAATATGCACATGATGTTGGCATTTATCATTTAGAAACTATTATGGGACAGTGTACGTAAAACATAGAATTTGTTAATGTATAACACGTAATTCATTAAAATCTTTAAAAATTCAACATACTTAGAATATATCTTTCTAAAGATTTAAAAAATTCTTTTTATAAACAGAAATTTGACAACTTTAAAAAAGAAAGTTGTGAAATGTATATTTCTTTGCGCAGCCTGTTCTTTTTATAATGTGAGGATACAGGACTTTTTATTGTTGTTGCTATGTGCTATTGAGTTGCCTGCAACTTATGAAAAGAAAATTCAGGGAGAAGGAGAAAAAAGCATTAGGGCACTAGAGATTAGCAGATGTTTGGGGAGGTTAAAGGGTCAGGAAAGGTGCAATGGGAGCTTGATAAGACTGGGTGATAAAAGGCACCGATCAATAGTAACTGACATATTAATAAAAGTAATAATTAACACATAAACATATATGTAATAATACATATAAAAATTCATATATATGTCATTTATTGTTCATAATATGTTCTGTGAAATGGGATGTTAATATGATTTGGATGTTATGTGAACACCATATTAAAATTCTATGGATACCTACTTCCAGGTGTACTGACTGTCTCTACTGCTGCCAGCAGAGACCAGAGGCTGAAGGAGTGGATACCAGGAGTAGCAACAGCAGCAGTAGCTAAGAGGGCAGTGGCTGGCATGGAGTGAACAGGTGGTAGTGGAACGCACTGAGTCTCATTTACTTGTTCTGCCTCCCATAGCTGCAGATGCAGCGCAGGTTCCACAGCCAATACTGTCTATCCTCTGGAAAAAGCCCAAGAGACTCCTTGCAGAGCCTCCTTTGCAGTGCCTCCTCTACTGTATCCTATCTAAGGTATAATGTTGCAAAAGTCAGGGTTTAAAGTTTCTAAAGCCCTCATTGTTGTTAGGTGGCACTAAGTCGACTCAAATAACTCAGCTGTTTATTATTTTTTTTTAAACTTGGTTTGTATACAAATGTTTATATATATATTTTGTTTCCTTAAAACTAAGTTTTTAGGCCTATTGTTATAGTCATTGTGTAGTCAATGTTTGCCTTCCAAACTGAAGCTTATGTCATGGCAATAAAGCACACGATGTTCAACTAGAATCCACAAGGCTTTCAAGGGCTCATTATTTCAGAGTCGCTAGCTCATCCTGCTTCTGTCTTAGTCTGTAAGGTATGTTGAAACCTGTCCAAAAGGGTGGATCTGCTATTACCACCAGTAGTGGAAATGATAAACAAAACGGTGTCCTCTTACAGCAAAAACAAAAACATATGGAACAATCGATTTCAATGCAGCCAGATATTGCTTAGACAGAAGTTAAATGACAATCTTCACAATTAATAGAGTTGTACTTCTGAAATAAGAGATTATTCTCATAACTTTCAAAGTTTATTAGCAACTATTAGTTTGCAGTCAGAAGAAATTTAAGTTTAAGACTTAAAAAATTACAAGCTATATCACTTAGAAAAATTAGAAGCACAACTTTTGGGGAACTGGAATTATAATCACAATAAATATTGTCTTTTAAGATAAGAAGCCTCCCCACATTGTAAAATAAATTAACACTGCAAAACCCAAAAACAACACAAAGGTTAAGTTTTTAAATTACAAGTATTAAAATAGAAAATTATAATGCATTGGCCCAAGAGAGAACATTTGGGTGGGTTTTTATTCTGTGAGCCTTGGCTTGATTGTCTTTGCCTAGATATTATTTTGATCCTATTTAATTTGGGGGGAAAAAAAGAAAATTATATAAATTGCACCACTCAGAAAAAGACCTATATTTTTCTTCTAGGCCTTTTTCTTAAGAAAAACCACAATTCATATAATAACTCAAACAGGTGTTATTCTGGAATCTCTGTTGCTGATTGTACTATACCTTTTTATTACAATTACTAAACAACAAAATTTGAGTAAGCCAGACCTACATTTCATGATATGCCAGGCTCCCAGATCCCTTATTTACTAGCTTTATGATGTTCTTAAAGTTTTAATTTCTTATTTGTAGAAGGGAAATAATACCACTACCTAGCTCATAAGACTATTATTTAATTAGATGACAAAAGTCAGGTATTCATTAGGGTGCCCTGCATGTATGTGTCTTTTAATTCTATATTGTTTCTCTTCATCATTATATAGTCTGTATTATATAACTTTATCATAAAGTTTAATATCTGGCAATATGTTAACATATTTTTATTTATTTATTCTTTGAGAAAAAAGCTAAGAATGACAACTACTTAAAATAAACACTGAAAAAAGAGAAGAAATGTTAAAGTTTTGGTCAAAATAATTCTAGATATATCTTTTTAAGACAGACTTTTTAATATCTTCAATTCCTAAATATATTTGTAGGTTATTACAGATTTAATATATATACACAGAAAGGAATGTGAGAGAGAGAGAGAGCGCGCGCGCACGTAAGAGTGTGCGAGAGAGAGAGAGCGCGCGCACGTGAGAGAGAGTGTGCGTGAGCAAGGGCAAATGAGCAGTGGGGGAAAGGTATAAAGGTATAAAGCCACTTACCAATAACTCGGGACTGCCTTGAGACATAAAAGAGCGAGATTGATTTTTGGGAACAATGGCTTTTACTAGTGGAATACCATCACTAATTCCCTACAAAATCAAAGACAGTGGTTTAGTAATAGGTTTTGCTCATCTTTATTATGACTGTTAATTTACACTATGTTTCATTAAGTTGTTGCTACATATGTTGAATGTTAGATATGTTGTTGTTATACAACCTTACGTAGATGACTCAAAGCTGACTTTACAGCATATGTGCAGAGGTTGTAAATCACACAAGAAATCTTTCTCCAAAAATATAAGAAACTGCTCTTTTCTTAAACAAGGATGAGTTCCATGATATAACATTTTACTTTCCTGAAACATTTTCATTTAAAATGTTGGAAAGGAATTACATAAAATGCTATACTTCATACTTCTAAAATGCATCAATTTTTCTTTATCACTACTACACTTCTGTTTTTTGCGTTTTGACTCTTCTGTTAGGTAGACATGTAGATTTTAAAGAACATCCGTCATTCCCCCACCTCAATACCTATGGAAATGTTTTCTTTTGGGATTTGAGTGAAAGTTTATAAAGAAAATGGATTTTTTAAATTCAACCATTCAGAAACATTTGCATTATGGATCAATGAAAAGTAGTCAATGACATGAGGTCTTTACTTTTCCCTTAAATGGACTAACATGTATTTAAGTCAAGTGTGAAAATGGTTGATATTACATAGAACATTCAAGTTCAGTTAACTAAGGTACAATCTGAAAGCAACAAAGAAGGACCATAAAATATGGCTGATTCTCATAAAACAGCCACCATTAATCTTACTATAATATGAAGGAGTCATGTAGATGACCTGTATTATCAAAGAATACAACTTGTGTATGTATCTTAAAATTCTTCTCAACACAACAATGAATAACACCCTCCCCCCAAATTTCTAAGAAGATGGCATCGAAAGCAAAGAAGGAAGCCCATGCCCCTCCCAAAACTTAACCTAAAGTAATCATTATGCCATTATCAAGTGTCCCCTGACCACTGAGTCAGCCATGAAGAGTTCTGATAACAACATTCACTGTGGATGTCAAGGCCAACAAGTATCAAATCAAACAAGCTGTAAAGAAGCTCTATGGCAACGAGTGTATGGGGGGGAGGGAGGACAGGGAGAAAAGTGCAACAATGAATGATTGGAAATCCAAAGTCTCTGTAAATTTTCATTAAAATTAATAATAATAAAGATTTATTTTAAAAAAAGCTCTATGACACTGATGGGGCCAACTTCAACACCTTGATTAGGCCTGATGGAGAGATGAAAGACTGTGTTCAATTGCTCTTGACTATAATACTCTGGATGTTATGAACAAAAATGGGATCACCAAAACTAAATCCAAATGGCTCATTCGGTAAAGATAACCTAACAATATTGATGTGTATTATTTGCCAGGCACTATTCTAAGAATATTATGTGAGCTAATTCATTAAAAAAAATCACAAATTATATAGTGCTTATCTTTTCTCTTTATATCATATAAAACAAAGCTATAGGAATTGATGGCAAATCAACTAATTCCATTGAATAAACCAGCGCTTCTCTGGATGTGCTCACCAGGTGTGCCAAGAAATCTGGAGGACAACCATCTGGCTAACTGATTGGAAGAGATTTGTATTTGTTCCCATTCCAAAGAAGGATGACCAGACTGAGTGTGGAAATTATCAAGCAATATCACTGCTATCACATGCAAGCAAGATTCTGTTGAAGATTATCCAGAAATGACTGGAATAGCACAACAACAGAGAACTGGCTGAAGTACAGGCTGGGTTTAGAAGAGGCTATGGTACTAGGGAAATCATAGCTAATGTCAGATGGATCTTGGCTGAAAGCAGAGTACTAGAGGAATGTCTGTGTTTCATTGACTTTGCAAAGACATTTGACTTTGTAGATCACAAAACACTGTGGCTGACTCTGAGAAGAATGGGAATCCCAGAACACTTGATTGTGCTTATGTGAAACATATACTTTGGCCAGTAGGCAGTCATCAGAACAGAGCAAGGAAACAGTGCATGGTTCAAAATTGGGAAGAATGTATGCCAAGGATGTGTTCTATCTTCATATCTTTTCAATCTATATGTGGAGCAGATTATCCAGGATGCTGGGCTCTATGAGGAGAAATGTGGCA
>NW_006399825.1:8890856-8914408 GCF_000299155.1 Elephantulus edwardii | reverse complement strand
TCATCAACAACCTGCATTATGCAGATGACACAACCCTGCTTGCTGAAACTAAGGAGGACCCAAAGTGATGCTGTAGCAGGTCAAGGACTACAGTAGCCTTCAATATGGATTAAAGCTCAGCATCAAGAAAATAAAGATTTTCACCACTTGGACACTTGGCAGTATCATGCTGGTGAAGAGATTGAGATTGTTAACAGGTTTAGTTTGCTTGGCTCTTCCAATAACACTCTTGGTACCAGCAGCCAGGAAATTAAAAGATGTATTGCATTGGAAAAGTCTCCTGTCAGAGCCCTCTCCCAAGTACTGAAGAGCAACGATGTCAGTCAGCAGACTAAAGTACGCCTGATACAGGCCATGGTCTTTGAAATTAATTACTATGCTTTGGAAAGCTGGACAATGACTAGGGGTAATAGAAGGAGAAGTGATGCCTTTGAGCTTGGTGCTGGAAACGAAAATATTGAATATATCATGAACTGCTAAGAGAACAAACAAGTTTGTCCTGGAGAAGGTGAAGCCAGGCTGATTCTTGGAGGTAAGGTTTCTGAAACTTCGTCTAACATATTGTGGTCATGTTGCAAGGCAAGATCCGTCCCTGGAGAGGGACTGATTCAATTACTGGGGTTATGGGGGTAGTTGTATCAGAGATAATAAGATTGGCACAGGATAGAACAGGGTTTAGGGCTGTTGCACATAGGGTTGCTATGAGTCACAGGTGACTAGATGGCAAATAATAACAAGAACCACAACAACTACAAATTTATCAAGAATGGCTTGCATTTAAAGCAAAGCATAAACGGAAGTATCTGAATACATTTATTAAAGCCTTTCTTTCACTCTTACCTCTATTTTTGTCACAATTTTAACACCTAGGAAGAGATGACCTGCAAAGAATTCTTTTAATACGGCTGTGTAGAGAAAGATCTCTACTCATGATAATAAAAAGGGATAGTAAGTTATTAATAACTAGCAACAGCTATCATGTTCTTTAGCCTGTACCAGATAATAGTCTTACAATCCTGTGATATGGTGGGAAATGCTGCTGCTGTGTACTGGCAAACTGGAAGTGACTCAAAGATGACCTTCCAGTGGTTTTTAGAGACTGTAAATCATATGAGGGGACAATGTCATCTTGCACCTTTTTTGGACTGGCAGCACCATTCCTTACCACTAACCCACCATAATTCTTTTTTGGGGAGAAAAAGGAACAAAGGCATCAGAGCACTTGTAAGTGAAACTCAATATATTATTGTGGTGTTGGGATTTTTAAAAATGGCATTTCTCATCATTTTCTTAGGCTCCCTCTGGGGTAATGGCCTACAGCTGCCTCAACTGCAGATTCATATTTTAATGCTGATCTAAGTTTTCTACATAATCAACAGATGAGGCCAACATAAGAGAGCTGGCCAGATTGTAGAGAGACGGTGGCAAAGCCAAGCCTGAGAAGCCCTGGAGATGGAGACAGAATGAAAGGTTCTGGATGCTTGACAAATGAGGAAAAAGCTGACTTGTGATTGCTATGAGAGCAAACTTGTAGGATAATTGAGAAAATCAGAGGCTTCATGCATTTCTGTTCATGGACTTAACCTGGACTTTTGCTTGTGGATTGAGAAGCTGTATCAAATAACTGAGGAATTTTGTCCTGTTCTTAATCTGTTTTAGGGCTACTAGACAAAACATGGACTTTTACTCTGGGATATCCTTTGCCTTCTCCAGTCCCAAACTTGTTTCCCTACTAAACCCCACAACTGTGAGTAAATTCTGAGAATAAATTTGCTACAAAAAAGTACCAACTAAAAAATCAACTCAAGGTGGACCAGAGGCTTAGGAGTAAAGGCCCAAACCATAAAGTTCAAAGAGACAAACTGGAATCAAGCTTAGACAGCCCTAGTCTATGGTATAAAGAGACTGCTAAAAACAGCCAGAAAGACACAATCTGGAGAGGATAAAATTGATAAATGGTATCTTCTAAAGATTAAATCCCTGTGTCCATCAAAAACATTTTCTAATAGAATGAAAAGAAAACCTACTAACTGGGAAAAAACATCTGGCAATACCATTTCAGACAAGGATCTCATATCAACAATTTACAGAACCCTAAAGGGCCTCCACAAGAAAAAGACTGATAACACAATTATAAAATGGGCAAAAGACATAGACATGGGAAAGACTTTTCACAGAGGAAAATATTTGGATGGCCAACAGACACATGAAGAAATGCTCAAAATCACTGCCAATAAGAGAGATGCAAATCAAAACCACAATGAGATACCATCTCACTCCAGTAGCAGTGGCAAAGTTTAACAGGATAGCAAGTAATACATGTTGGAGAGGATGTGTCAAGACAGGAGAACTCTTCTGCACTGTTGGTGGGATTGTAAAATGATACCACTAATCTGGAAGGCAGTTTGGCATTTCCTTGAAAAGATGAGTATAGAAATTCTATATGGTCCATCTATGTCAATGCTTGGCATATACCCCAAGAAAAAGAGAAGTGAGGAACAAAACTGAATATACTGAGAAATTATGGTAAATTCACATGATGGAGTATTACGTAGCATGCAGAAGCAATGATTTTGAAAATCACTACCTAGCTTGGGAGGGACTTGAGAGCATTATGCTAAGTGAACTAACTCAGTCCCATATAAGACCATATTGTATAAGACCAGTACTGTAGAAACAGAAAGATAATTAGTAAAACGTGTATGATGACCCCAGATGGAGAGGATGGGAGCAGAGGGGTGAGGATGGGTGGGGGGAAATCATAGGGTTCCACAATTTGATAGGTGGAGGGAGGGGTGGGTAAAAGAAATGGGAAAGATATGATGTGAAAAACAATGTATATGAACTTTGTAAGTAAACCAGTATAAAATAAAAATTTTATTTAAACAAACAAACAAACAAACCAATAATGACCAACCAAGTAATTAGATGTAGGTGCAAGAGTGTGGAAGGCTATGCCTGCTCTCTATTATTTTGGTATTATGGATGTTGACAGGAACTGTTCCCTTTGTAGAGTTATCTGTGGTTCAACTCGGCCTTCCACATTGTCACAACTCCCTTTACGATTACAAAAAACAATGTCAAACTGATTAAGATACGGTCTGTAAGTCTTACATAGTAAATACAGCATTAAAAGTTCCTAAGAGTACAGGTTAACTAGTTGTGGGCTGCTTTGTATGAAAGTTAATACAGAAGGTCTAGGGCTAATATCCTTAGAAAAGCCTACTTGCAATGTTGGTCCTTACTGGGTTCCAGAAAAACCTTACTGGTAAACAATTACCTACAATGAAAAGAATGTTCTCTAAGTGTAACGGTAAGTCCTCAGATTGTTTATGGTTTGCGAACTTTATGGTTCATATTCATCACCAACTTTTAATATGAGAGTTGGAAATTTCAGCATAATCTAAATTGTAGGTGTCTACATCATTAGGCCTAGTAAAACTTTCTCTCTCACTACAGCCTATTCAAAATTAAGGGTCTTTGAAAAAAAAAAAAAAAAAGGGTCTTTGGAACAAATGCAGCCTCCTGTTTGCTACATATGGTCTATACTTAATTTTTAGTTTTTAAAAACTATGTTCTAAGTGCTTTACATATGTCTACATAGTATCTGTGACTATGCCTCTTGATCTAAAAAGCCTAAACATTTACTCTATTGACTTGACTCTACTTACTGGCCCCAGCTCTACTGCATAACAGATACTGTTTGCTCAGTACAGGTCCCCAAACCTTCTGCAGTAACTTTTCCCCTTCTGACCAAAGAGTTAGTATTATCCATTCTAACCAGATATCTGATCCAAGATATACCTGATGAAAAACTTTAAAGCTAGTCTTTTCAATGACTTCCTATGCATTTTAAAGTTGGGACAGTACATAAGGATGACAGAAGAGCTTATACCTTTGACTGGCAGTGTAGGAGAAGAGTATTCAATATGCCACAGAATACCAAAAGAACAAACAGAATGTCTTGGAGAGAGTACAATCAGGTTACTCTTTAGAGGCAAGGATGATAAGACTGCTTTTCACACACTTGGGCATACTGTTAAGAGTAGTCAGTCCCTGCAAAAACAAATCATGCTTGGAAATGGCAGAGGATCAGCATTAAGAGAGGAAAACCTTCAACAAGATGGTTTGATACAGTGACTGTAATAATGGGTTCAAGTATATCAAAGATAGTGAGGATGACACAGGATAAGACAAGGTTCAGACCCACTGTTCACAGGATCCCTATGAGTTGGACTTGACTCAATGGCACATACAACACAACCACCACTACCACCAAAGACATAGGTAAGTGTATAGGTATAAAAGGGTTTAACATAACATCCTGAACTAGTCAAAGTAACTCAATAAATAAATTTCTAAGTCTGTGAACATTCCTCTTGATATTAATTAAGAAGCTGACTTATTGGGCCATATTTTAGAAATGACTAGACATTATAAAGACGATTTTTATGCACCGCAATCCTAAAGACACAAGGTTAGAATCCATCAGCTGCTCTGTGGAAGAAGGATGAGTAATTTCCTCCCCTGCGACTGCTGCTTCTGCAAACCTACTTGGGGTAGGTGGGGGTTTTGCAACGGGTTAGTGCTGATTTAATAGCACAAAACATCAACTACGTATTATCAAATAGCATAAAATGTATTTTCAACAAATTATTTCCTTCTTGTCAGAAAAATGAAAATTAGGTAAAAGAGAACACCACTCAGAAACAAACAAAAAAGTTTTAATAAAATTGTTGTGAATATCCAAGTACATTATTATGTATATTAATTACACATATAAATATAATTATAAATAATTCATTATTTTTCTTTAAGAAATTGATATTATATTCTATAAAATTGCAGCATATGTCAAATATATTTCACAAAATAAACATCTGAATATTAAAAATACAAGTATATGACACTTAAATTTAATGTATCATATTGTTGTAACTTCCAGAATTAGCCATAATAACCGTATTTTTTAAAATCCTCAATAACTGGAAAACTAATATTTAAGTAGAAGATGTGCACGACTTTCTAGGAGCTAAGAATTTTTTTTTCAAATATCTTTTTAAAATTGAGTGTTTTATTGACAATAAATTGCTTACTACTTCACCTTGGTTTTCACCATTAAGATCAGTCATACTTTTAATCAAACTGTACTTTATCTAATATGAAAAGTATTACTAATTCAACAACATCAAAATAAAAAATTAAAGAAGTCTTTATATAACTTGGTTGTTTTTTAGGATCTGTCATCCACATCTTTTCTTTTATTGAGATTTTTTTTAAATTAAATTATTTCTTTTTCATTTCAATGAACATCTACAGAGATTTTGGAATTCCATTCATTCATTGTTGCACCCTTCTCCTTGCCCACCCCCCCCTTCCACCCTCCCCCCAAAAAGAATTCATCATTATCTACAGTTTTGGATTAGTATATAACCCTTGTCAACTGTTCTACAATGAAATGTTACAAACAGAATTTACAGAGAAAACTCTTTAAGGTTATGAAAAATCTTTTTAAAGAGAATATTACCTCTATGAAAAATGACTTTAGTTCAGGGAGGTGCTGAAACAGGTTTAAGGTTGAAGTGTCTGTTCGGGTCTGCTTCTGCACTGCCTCCTCTGCCGATAACCTCGGAGGGTGTGGTTCCTTCAAAATAATCCCACAGTTATATTAAAACATCTCTAATTTTATCCCTTCATTAGCACTTGCTTCTAGTTACAAGAAACACATCCACTGCTGATGGTTTCAAACAGACGTGGACCTCAGCAGAGTTCCTCTACAGATTCAGAAAATCTCTACTTATGCTTTAATGTTTTTCCCATTGATAATGCTCTGAATTTCTAAGTCAGAATTAATTTTTCCTTTTATTTTCGTTCTCAGTATACTGTTTTATTTAGTATTTTATTTAATTCTTATTCCCACTGGATTACAAACCCTTGTTTGTCATCCGATGTTCTCAATAACATAACAGGTATTTTAAGAGAGCAAATCCTACTAATTACTGGATTTTAAAGCACAAATAACATTTTTTTAAAATTAATTTCAATGAACATCTCCAGAGATTTTGGACTTCCATTCATTCATGGTTGCACTTTTCTCCTTGCCCACCCCACCCCCACCTCCAGTTCGCTCTTCTCCTTGAAAAAGCAAAAGAAAAACTCCTTCATTGGTACGCAATCCCCCCGCACCCACCCACCTCCACCCCGACAAGTAACAGTTTTAAAGAATGATTTTCATTCAAACACTCATGTACATTTTTTCCCCCTTTGGCATTAAGAACAAATGTTTTCTTCTGTTTACCTCTTTGAGTCACAGATTCTGGAACTTATTCCTTGCAGGCTGAAACTAAACTAGCCAATCTCCCATAAAAATAATTTTGTCCACAAACATGTTCACTTTGACTATATACTGTTGTTGTTAACTGCCATTGAGTCATAAATGACTCATAGTGACCCTATGAATGAAAGACCTGAACTTTCAGCATTTCTCCAAGTTCATAGGGTTTATGTAGGCAAGCTGTTTTGGAAGAGGATGCCACTTCTGCTTCCAAACTTGTTTTTTTTAAAAAATTTATTATTAATTTCAATGAAAATTTAGAGACTTTGGATTTACATTAATTCATTGTTGTACTTTTCTCCCCTCCCCCCTAGTATACTAACCTCTTGGAAAAGTAAAAGAAAAATTCTTTCATTGTTTTACAATCCCTCCACCCAGGTCCACTCCACTATACAGCCTTCGCTCTAGACTCCTGTCATGACAAAAATACCTAATAATTTTCCCTCTTACACAGTTTTCTCCCTCATCTGTTTCAATGCAGTATACATTATTGAATCCATCCTTCTCAGTCTCCTCCCAACCCCGAGGTCAGTCCTGCTTTACAACAGTGGCACCATGCAGTATTTGTCCTTTTGTGTCTGAGATACTTCACTCAGCATAATGTCCTCCAGGGTTACCCATTTTGAATAATATTGCATGAGTTTCTTGTTTTTCAATGCAGCATAGTATTCCATTGTGTGAATATACCACAGCTTCTCTATCCATTCGTTTGTTGATGGGCACTTAGGTTGTTTCCAACTCTTTCCTATTGTGAATAAAGCCACGATAAACATGGGTGTGCATATCTGCTTGGGTGGCACTCACGGTCTCTTTGGGGTATGTTCCTAGTAGTGGAATTGCTGGGGTGTATGGGTGGAAGTGTAAAATGGTGCAACCACTGTGGAAGGCAGTATGGTGCTTTCTCAAAAAGTTGCAAATAGAGATACCAAGCTTGTTTTAATTGGGGAGCTCCACCAAACACTGTCCACCATGGATAACCATTATCACATCTGACAAATTAGTGTCACAGTGTTTAGCATCACAGCCACCACAAGTTACCTCTGTAGAGCAAATGGGCAGATCAGTGCTATACCACTTAAGAGGAATGCTTGACCAAATTTTTTTTCCAATTGGTGGCCTAATAACATCAATTCACACTCAATGGCGAGTAATCATTCCACCCCAATCCTTACCAGAACTAGAAAACAAACCTCTATAGAATCAGGCTACTCCAGATAACTTCCCAATCTGGATTCCAGCCCCATACTGGTGACTAAATGCTTTTTTAGATGTTGATGTTCAATGTCATTGAGTCAAGCACAGCTCATGGCGACCCTATGAACAAAAGGCATGAAGCCTTTCTATACCTATCATCGTTTCTCCAAGTTCAAAGAGTTTCCAGAGGCATGTGGTTTAGAAAGTGGGGCCACTCCTGCTTCCAAACCTGTCTTAAACTGGGAGCTCCATCAAATACTGTCCACCTCGGGTAGACATTATGGCAACTGTCCCCCAATGGCACAAAGTTCAGCATCACAGCAAACCCAGATTACCTCAGTGCAGCAAATTGAGAGAGGAGTGCTGCAAAATTTTGATGAATATTCCTCCAAAAATAACACTAGACTCTCAGGTCTAACTGATATTTAAATACATGGGCCCAACACCCACCTCCACAGACACACATATGAGGTTGGCATGAGACAGAACAGGGTTCAGGGCTGTTGTACATAGGGTTGATATGAGTTGCAAGTGGCTCGATGGCACATAACAACAACAACATATGAGACATCTTTCTATAACTATTGCTGTTTCTCCAGGTTCATAATGCTTCCACAGGCATGTGGTTTAGAAAGTGAATGCCACTCCAGCTTCCAAACCTTAATCAGTATGGGAGTGCCACCAAACACGTCCCATGATTGGCAGCCATTATGGTGTTTGGCACATCTATGGCACAGTTGTTCCATTATGGCATTTGGGAACCAATGGCAAATGGTTCAGTGTCACAGCAAATCCAGATTACTTCAGTGCAGCAAATTGAGAGGACTTGGAAGAATATTCCTCCAAAATAAAATAACACTATATTCTCATTGGCTCCAACGAGAGGTTCCCAGTCCACTCTCACCACCGATCAAGAGGCCAGAGCCGTCTTACATGGTGCAAGAGAACTGGCCCTTCCACAAGTTGAATTACTTTAAAAAAAACACAAAACAACTGACTATATATAGAATCAGTAACCTTTCTTCCTTTGTTTAATGTTCTTTGCTTCATGTACATTTTTATAACAGTAATTACAATGATAAATGCCATTAAATCACAACATGTCATCATCTTCTCTGCACCCTTGCCTTTCCTTTCATCCTACCCATCCATCCACTTTCTGTTTCTCTTTCCCTCCTCACCTACCTGTCAATCCTCCATGATTGTTTCTATCTGTGGAATACTTGTCTTAGACATGGTAAATGCTTAGTAAAACTCCAAAGAGTGTTCCAAATTAAAAATGAGGCTGAACCTTTAATTTTGGAAATAATCTAATTTTTTCCCTTTTTCAGAAATGGTGAAATATTGTCACTGGCTTTCTAAAAAATGACAAATCCTCTTGTGAGAGAGTAACTGGCTGTATATGTGGATGTTTTTACTTCAAAACAGAGACAATCACTTAAATGTACTTTTAAATGATGGTATAAATTTTCTCAATTTCTAGATAAGTTTGAAATAATGTTTTAAAATCATTATCTTTAAAAAATACTAGAAACATAACTTGATTTTAATTGTAAAATTTTAATTTTATGAATAATTTATATGCTTTACCTTTAACAGTTGACAAGGTGTCTGCCCAAAATTATTAATCATCCCTTCTAAGGCTTTTCTTTCTTTCTCATCTGTTAAGGCATCTAGATCCACAGCTCCTAAAATCAAGAGAAGTAGTCATCTCACCATAGAGTGAAAACAAATTAGCAAGCCATACAATGTAAGAAACTGATCAATACATTTCCAACAAGTATTATTCCATTTTTTCAATTTTAAAAACTGTCAAGAATTATTTAATAAAAATATAAAGCTTCAAATTTATATGGGTATAAAAGAAATTTTACCCATTATTTATAATTAAAATGTTTTAATAACAACCATAACCATTATCATCTGTCTAGTCAAACATAATTAGGCAGAAAATAATCTCTTATAGATGTTGGAATGTTTGACAGCTAACCAAAAAATTTGTTGTTCAACCCCATGAGCTTCTCCACTTGTTAAAGACACAATGGCAGTCTGCTTCTTTAAACACTGGGGGAAAAATTACACTTAGAATCCAAATAATCTGCCATTGAAATGATTCCAAATCACAGCAACCCCACAGTGTAGGGAAGAACTGCTCTATCAAATTTCTAAGCTTACACAAGTAAGCTGCCTTAGTTTTTCTCCTCAAGAGCAACTGGTGGGTTCAAATCAATAACCTTTTGATAAGCAGTCAAATACTTTAACCACTGCACAATTAGGGCTTTTTTTTTCTTTAGGGCTCTTTTCTTACAACCTTGAAAATTCTACATGCAATCTACAACCAGGAGAATAAAATAGATGAATGGGACCTTCTAAGAATTAAATCTGTATGCACATATGAAAACTTCTCCAACGAGGTAATAAAGCCATAGACTGGTAAAAAAATATTTGGTAATGACATATTTTATAAGAGATGCATATCTAATTTATAGAATACCCCGGTACCTCAGCAAGAAAAAGGTAAATAACCCAAAAGCAAAACGGCCACAGGATATAGATACTTGAACAAAAACGAAATAAGGGTGGCAAACACATGAATAAATGTTCAAAATCTCTGGCTATCAGAGAAATACAAATAAAAACAACGATATCACTCAGTAACAACAGCAAAGTTCAACAGAGCAGCAAACAATAAATGCTGGCCAGGCTGTGGAAAGACTGGAACCTTTATTCACTGCTGGTGGGAGTGAAAACAGTGCAACCATCATGGAAAGCAGTTTGGTACTTTCTCAAAAAGTTGGAAATAGCAATACCATTTGACCCAGCAATGTTACTACTACTGGGAATATAGCCAAAAGAAACCATAACTGTCATCCAAATAGTTAGATGCACACCCATGTTTACTGATGTATTACTGACAATAGCAAAGAGATGGAAGCAACTCAAGCACCCATGAACAAACAAATGGATAGAAAAAACAATAGTATATTAATACAATGGAATACTACACAGACACATACTTCCTTAGTGAAATAAGTCATGAGATGATTTGGAAGGAATTTAAGGGACAAGCTGACATTAATACTACCTGAGGCCAGAAAGAAATCCAAATACTGTTATAGTTGTTACTAAGGTTGTCTAGATAACCACTCATACATACCATAAAGTTTGGAAGGGGATTACTATGCCATGGATGTAATCTGTTTATTTAAGATAATATTTGTGTTAAGATTTTATAAGTTCATGTAGTATAACAATTTTTTATGATATCTTTTTCGGGTATAATTTTTTATGATATCTTTTTTCTGGACTTTTCTGTCATAATTGCAGTCAACTTTTGAGTTCACCTCTTTAAGAGGACTTCTTGTATTATTTAGATGGCTACACTGGGACTGCAAAGGTGGTTGACTCTACTCTCCAGCCCTCAGGCTTGCCTTTGTTTTTGGTGAAACATTCCTCTAGGTTGTATAACCCTGGTATGTCCACTTGCTGTACAGAGGTAACTCGTGGTTGCTGTGAAGCCGAACACTGACACAGATGAGTCAAATACGAGACTGGTGCCATGGTGGACAGTGTTTGGTGAAGCTCTTTGATTAAAACAAGCTTGGAAGCAGAAGTGGCATCCAATTCCACAATAGCTTGCCTCTGGAAACCCTATGAACCTGCAGAAAGGACGAAACTTATACAGGAGGTGTCCAGGACTTTCGTTCATAGGGTCACAATGAGTTGCCTGCGACTCAACAGCACTTAACAACAACAATAACATAATGGTAATACATTCATAGACACATGTAATTCTAAGAACTGGACAGACCTCTATAGTGGAGAAACTGAACCATAAGGAATGTATATGATTCAGTCATGTCCAACATGATAGGTCATGGGATTTGATTAAAGTAATATGGTTCATAACAATGTGTTTAAATCAGTTGCTTTTCTTTCAGGATAAAACCTTCATAAACCTTCATATGTGTATAAATGACAATTTTCAAAGAGGTACAAACCTCCTTTCATGAGAAAATAACACTTAATGAAAATAGAAAAGAAAGGAGTATCTAAGACGACAACTCAGAAAGGTGGTTATTTATTAGGATCAAGTTTAAATGCCAAGTTTGTCTGTTGTCAAGGCGTTTGGGGGAAATATGGAACGCTTCATGTATCTGCATGTCATTCTTGTGCAGTGGCCATACTAATGCTGCCAAAGTGAGCACTTGTCAAGGTGTTTGATTACAAATAAGTAGCAATTTGGTAAGAACTCATTTTTCTCATCTATAGAAGTGAGATGATAATAGTAAATTTCATTCTAATTTAAAGATTACACCAGCTAATGTATATTAAGTAACATATACCTAAGATAATACAAGCACAAGTAATAGAAGCAATTATTGTCAAGATTTACTGCCCTGAAACAACCTAAGAATTCATCCCAATGAAATATAAAATCTACATTTATTTCATTCTTAGAATATACAATAAAAGGCAGTTTTATCTAAGTCATCAAAGGTTTGAAAATGGCAGGAATATTTTTTGGTTATAAGAAGGGAATATAAAAAGTGCTTTTCACACAAAGTGACCAATAAGTTGATGACACTATGCACATAATTAAACTGAGAGTTAGAAGCAGCTGCCCAAGACAAACAAAACCAAACCAAGACAAACAAAACCACTTTAGTTTGCTCCTGAAAGCCTTCTTTGGTTTCTTCTGAGCCATTTAGCTATAGTCTCTGTTTCCCCAAAGCAGCAGTTACTTAATGCTCAGCATTATAATTTCTAGCATTAAGGGCAGCTTTGGGATCCAAACACCACAAGCTGCTCTAATGTTCCTAAAGACTTAGTACAGACCAATTCTATTGTCTCATGGGACTACTGTCAGCTGGAATCAACCTAAAGGCAACAGAGTTGGAATCAACCTCATGGCAACAGGTTTAGTTTGTGTTGCTAAAATACCTTGACAATAATCACGTGAAAACAACAACAACACAAAAATACTATTACAAGTTCCTACTTATCTAAAATCTACTTAACAGAGTATTCTCAGCAATACTTAACATGAATTGTCACACGATTATTAACTGGCTAACATATGCATTCCCAAAAGAAAAGTCCCCACTCCTAAAAAAAAAGTCACATTACTTCCTCTCAAAAAACTATCAGAACCATATTAGCTGTTTATTGGGAGTACTGGTGGCACACTACAAGCAAAACTGTGTTGCAAACCCAAAAGCTACAATTCTCTGGCAGTCTGAATCCACCATCTGCTGGAGAAAGTCGGGCCGTCTCTTCCTGCCCATATATGAAAAATGACCAGTGCTAATAATATGAACAGTGAGTTTCAATGGCAGTGAGTTTGAGTGGTTTAATAATAGAATTATAATTTTTTCAGGCAGAAGGCCTATGGAGCCACTACCATCTGTCAGCGGTGAACTGCATGTTGTAATGATGTTGAACATGTTTGGGGCATGTGCAGATTAAGAAAGATGAGGAAGAAAGACCTAGAGATCTATTTCAAAATTAGGCAATGAAAACCCTATAGACAAAATAGTTTGACCCTCAACTGATCACAGAAATGGCACAGAATCGGGAAACTTTTTTTTAGACAATAGTTAGCATGCTGTTCACCAAAAAGTCAGGGACTCCAGTCCACCCAGAGGCATCTCAGAAAAAAGGCCAGCTGATCCACTTCCAAAAAAAGGGGCACGGGGAATCACATATAGGTCTAGTCTGACATCCATCAGGTCACTGTGAATCAAAATTAACTTGGTGGTAACCTGCATGAAAACTACTACCAGAATGGTATGATAAAAGCCTGCTTGTTAACTTACTAAATGGCTCTGCTCAAACTGACATAACTCTTTAGAACTACTGGCTCAACCTAAGAGCGAGGGAGAAGGAATTTTTATATCCTTGAACATTGTGACCTAAGTATCAGAACAATGTCATCATTTTTTTAATGATTATGATAATTTCTATGTAAATCTAAAAACAATATGATGTTTAGTTTAAATTGATTTAAAGAAAATATTTAATGTAGGCTCCCCCAATAGGACATATATAGCCAGAGGTAATAAAAAATTAATGATATGCCACATCTATCATCACATTTATTTATACAAATTCAACTACATAACAAAGAAAAAAAACAGGTGAGAAAAAATCACCAGCTTTAATTTTCAAACAGGAAAATAAAGTAATATTTTTCCAATATACTTTCTGCCATATAAAACAATTCCAAAATATCATGTGTAAGTACATATCAACTATAATTTCTATCAACGTAACACAAGAGAAAAATATACCTTCATAACTACAGTAATAGAAAACGTTGAGAGCCTCTACTGCAGCTGGTCCCCTCTGTTTATAGCCAAAAATCAAATCTATCCATTCATGAAGATGAGCAGAAACATACTCAGATTCCTAGAAAAAGAACAAGGTAAATAATTTATATGGAGATACCTTCCAACTAAAATTCAGGATAAGGAACCTTTTAAAAAGAACAAACTAAATATTTAACCTACATAAAGCTTACTCACTAGAAATAAAATTCTTTCAAAATAATTTTAAACAATTACCTCATTAACTAGTCCCTGTAGTAACTATTCATAGCTACTATAACGTAGATACCACACTTACTAATTTTAATACATATGCTAATATATTTGGGCATGTTACCAGAAATCCACAGAAAAGAAAGGTAACCGCACACAACTAACGAGTTTAACACAGCAGAGACTGTGAAGGTGGCATAGAATAGGGCAGAGTTTCATTCTGTTGTATGTACGGGTCACTAGGAGTCTGAGCCACCTTGATGGCAGTGTCAACAGTATATACACTTGCTAACTTAAGGGTGAAAAAAATACAAGAATACTGTTAAAAAATTACAAAAGATAAAACAACTACGAGTTATCATCTGACCCCAGTCAGAATAGCAAAATTTAACAGAACAGCAAGCAACAAATGCTGGCGAGGTTGTGGAGAAACTGGAACCCTTATTCACTGTTGGTGGGAGTGTAAAATGGTGCAACCACTGTGGAAGGCGGTATGGTGTTTTCTTAAAAAGTTGCAAATAGACATACCATTTGACCCAGCAATTCCACTACTGGGAATATACCCCAAAGTGACCATAACTGACATCCAAGCAGATATATGCACACCCATGTTTACTGCGGCTTTGTTCACAATACCAAGGAGTTGGAAACAACCTAACTGCCCATCAACAAATGAATGGATAGGGAAGTTGTGGTTTATTTACACAATGAAATACTATGCTGCTTTGAAAAACAAGGAACTCAATGCAATATTATTCAAAATGGGTGACCGTGGAGGACATTATGCTGAGTGAAGTATCTCAGTCACAAAAGGACAAATACTGCATGGTCCCACTGTTGTAAAACAGGACTGACCTCGGGGCTGGGGAGAGACTGAGAAAGATGGGATAAAGAATGTATACTGCACTGAAACAGATGAGGGAGAAAACTGTTTAAAAGGGATATGTGATTAGGTATTTTTGTCATGACAGGAGTCCACAGCGAAGGCTACATGGTGGAGTGGACCTGGGGGAGGGTTTGTAAAACAATGAAAGCGCTTTTCTTTTACTTTTCCAAGAGAGTAGTGTACTAGGGAGGAGGGTAGGGAGGGGAGAAAAGTACAACAATGAATGAATGGAAACCCCCCCAAAAAAATTACAAAAGAATTACTGATGTCTTTATAGTGATATTGCCATTGGCAATTATTTTTAAGAGATTTTGTGGTCTAGTGGCAAGGAGCTGTGCTGTGCTGCCATACCAAAAGCATATGGTTCGAATCCACTAACTTACTCTGTGGGAGAAAGAAGGGCAATTTCTTCCTATGCCATTTACTACAATTGAAAACTTGCTGGAAGGTTAGCTATGAGTCAGTTCCAACTTGATGACACAGAATAACAGTAATCACTTAAGAAGGCACTATTGTTAGGTGTCATTGACTACAATTTATAATAGCTCTATGAATAGCAGATTGAAATTCTGTCCTATTTTATGCCATCCTCACAATCTCTGACATGTTCAAGCCTATATATAGAGTTATTGTCACTGCATCTCACTGAGGACCTTCCAATGTTAATGATCTTTTATGTTTCCCAAGGACTGGTGCTTCCTGACAGCATGACCAAGTCTGTGAGATGAAATTTTACCATCTTTGCCTCTAAGGAGAATCCTGGTTGTATTTTCTCCAAAATATAGTTACTTGTTCTTTTGGAAGTCCATGGCTATTTAATACTTTCCATCAAAACCATAACTCAAAGGCATCAATTCCATTCTTTTCTGGCCTTTCTGTCTTCCTAAAATCCAGCTCCTACCTCATTTCACAGACAGTGTAGACGCAAAGCACAGGAAAAGCTCCTGGCTGGCTATGTTATTTTTCACAGTTGCTTTATTGTTTTAAAATTTCCAGTTCCCAATTCATACGTCAGGCTCTTGCTTACAAATATTACAGTCTAATTTTGAGTTTTATTGTTTTACATGTGAGAAGTGTTTAAACATTCTTTATTTGATATCATACACAAACCACACTGAAATGCTTTTTTGTTGCTTAAAAGGCAAATTTTAGATACAGGGAGTTTGAATTCGATTATCATAGTCAAGAGCAGATAAAGTCTTTGCTACTCTATCTCTAGCCTCTACATTTAAACAGGCTGATAGAAATTGAAGCAGTTGTGTTCTGTTCCATATGACAGAAAAGACATCTTAGTATTTAAATAAGATTCATATAATCAGTTATAGAATCTAAATATAAATACTATCTCCTATAGATTGTGAGGTGACATCCACCACCTCTGCTAAAAACTGAGTATGACTAATCCAACTAACCTAGTGTCCAGTCATCTCTTTGGAAAGGAAAAACAGTGAACAACACCTGCTAAATTACTATAAAAATTATAAAAGTGTGACCGTAATAATTTAAACAAAGCCAATCTTACCAAATGCAGGACTGTCTAAGAAAAATATTCTATCAGCCATTCATGATCTAAATTCTGGTATGAGATCAATTTAAAGATAGTATGTAAAATAAAAAGTCACAGGACATTTGTATTTTATAATAAATAAAGCAGAGACCAACTATGTTACTCATTGGTAGCTTTCTTAAAATACACTATCAACTCTGCCCTTTCTGTCTTCTTCTTAATGGCAGTAAAGATCATTTTTGTTCCAGGGATGTATTTCTTGGCTGTATTTCTCCAGATGCTCCATCAGTGTATCCTTGCCCCAGGTGACATCTTTGTCCTTATTGGTATCTGTATAAGAGAATCCAGGGCCTTGACCAGTCTTCTGTTCGGCCCAGTCTTGTGCTTGCCGCCTTATCCACAGTTTCACACTGGGCACACTTCGGCACAAAAATTTTCTTGCCCTTATGAACTTCACCCATTTTGAAGTCACTCCATAGACTTGCACAACTCCAAGTTAAATAATCAAGCACCAGATGTCCGCTTTCTCAATTCTGAGTTTTCTTATAAGGCTTATAATTTAATCTTAGAAACTTAACAATTTACATACTAATGATAAGGAGTGTTACAAAGTACCTGCCTAATTTTAGTTTCTGCAAGATACTAACAGTAATATAAACTAACTTTGTGCATTCTTAAATAGAATATTACACTAGTAATAATTTTTAAGTGGCTTTTAGAAGTTGACTTTTTTTTTTCACCAGTCTATATAATTTAAAGATTGAAAAAAACCAACAAAAAAACAAAAACCACAAAACAAATGATGACAAAACAAACAAACAAACAAACAAACAAACACCAGAGCTAAGGAAAGGATTATGTGTATATATCAGTTTAGATACAATAAGAATAATATTGTTATATAATAAGTAATTCAATGAATGATGCTGAAACAATTGAATAATCACATTTAAAAGTGAAAACTGATCCCCATCTTACATCACATGCAAAAACAATAAGTGAATTAAGAAATAAAATAAACATGCACAACATAAAACTTTCAGAAGCTAAAGTAGTAAACATATATTAACTTTAATTACAAAGAAAAAAGTTTATTAAATAAGAGTCAAAAAGCAAACACATCACAAAAATATTGATATACCAACAATGTTAAAATTAATGTCCTAGGGGAGCTCTGGTGGCCTATTGGCAAGGAGCTGCAACTACAATCCCAGAGGCGCATGGTTCAAATCCACCAGATGCTCTGCCGGGGAAGGAAGGACAATCTCCTCCTGTACCAGTCAGATCTGATTTGACGGTACACTCACAGAAAAATAATAAAATTAAAAAAAAAAAACAAAACCAAACCCAAAAAACAAACAAAAAAAAAATGTCCTTCTTTCCTCAAAAAGCTCCACAAAATATTATATACCAAAGATCTGATAAAGATATTTGTAATAAACAGATGACAGGTGAATTCTATTAATAATATCGAAGATATTAATACTAAAAATACAAATACACCAAGATTAAACACACCAAACAACAAAGTAGTTCTACAAAGAAAATATCAATTGGCCAATAGTGCTAAAGTAGTAAGCAAAATTTTAAATTGGAAGAAAAAAAAATTGAAATCACGCTACTCAACTACTGTAGCATTGGTAAAGAAGGTGACTTTTTAATTTAGTAAAATCTTTCAGAGAAAGCAAAAGCTTTTGATTGTTAATCTGATCAAATGTGAGAACTGAAAAACATCAACCTATACCAGTTTATTCACTATAATAGTTTTCACATACAGCAAACATATATTATGGAATAGGCTAACTTGGAGTTGTGCAAGTCTATAGAGTGACTTACTGTGTCTTAGTTGTTATGGTCAAAACATTAGTTCACCACCTTTTTTAAAGAGGCCTGAATAAAATGGATTGCAACGTAATCTAGAATTAATGAACAATTATGTTTTTAAAAGCACTTTATCTTCATCTATCTATCTATTAATTAAAGACAAACGTCTTACCAGAGCTCTCCTATGTTTGTGGATGAAATCTTCAGCTGACTTAGCCCATTTGGGGAGAATGACATCATTCACTACTTCTTTAGAAGCTTGTAGACAGCCCAAATTAAATTCTAAGACACATAAAAGATAAGTGTATAAAAGCACTTCAAATTTAAATAAAACAAATAGAAATTAGAGTATAATCTAGAGGAAAACAGAAGCTTTTATTTTTCTTTAGTTAAGAGTCAAAGGTGAAAACTGAGTCTCTTTTAAATCTAAATTCACTTCCTAAATAGAACATTCATATCTACCAGAATACATTTCATCAAATGATTTTTAAAAAAAACTGCAGATGAAATGGAAACAATATTTATTTTTTGCAAGGTAAATCAGATGACAAATTTTTGTTAGGAAAAATAGGGAAATGATAGCTATAATCCTCATGTTAATTTGAACAACAATAAATGCTTCTCATACATTAGAAATAAGTAACTTAAAAAGAAAGTGAACTATCAACTTAACTGTGTATCGGCAGATGAATGTATAAAGAAAATGTAGTGTATATACACAGTGGAGAAATGGGGTGTTGGTACTCAAAGGATACACAGTGGAAATTGTAGTCTCCAATGGTGATCTTAAAAAATAAAGTTCCTTAAAGATTTTTATGTAACACTTTAGAATCATTCCTTGGGCAAGCTGTATTCGCCTTGTGGAAGAAGGCTATATTTATATATCACTATGTTACCCACTCAATAGCCATTCCTTCCTATCTGGCAGAGCTTAGATTAAGTTCAAAGTCCTTTTTAAAGCTATATAATGCAAGGATTAACCAGGATTACTAAATCAGGGAAACTTTTGTTCACTATGTTTGACTAGTTATTAGTCTATCTTACCCATTTCTGGACAGCTAGGAGGAAGTTATGAGAAAGATTTTATCAATCTTGGTAAAGAAACAATGAAGAATTCCACTTGTTTCAAAAACATAAGAGTTCGAAATGAAAGCTTTAAGAAAGTAGTGCTAAATAAATACTCTGGCTCTGGTCAATATTTTAACAAATTGTGAAGTTCTGCAACAAAATCTAATCTTAGCATATAAGCATCTCTCTTAACTCAGGTACATACTCTGTTTTAGGAGCCCTTAGTCTCATTAACTGAGTCTAGGATCAATTTAGCTGACTTTTTTAAAGTTACCAGTTCTGACTGCTGTTTTTTTAGACTTTCTGCCCCAAACTGGAAGGTAAACGGCCCCTTGAAAGGTAAGACTGGCACAGTGACACCAAGCCCTGGATATGCATCTGACTCTCACAACTTTACTAACTACATAGAGTCCAGCACTTAAAGTAATCTGCTATGGGAGGAAAAAGAAGTTGATTTAGCCTTTTCACACTTTGACATTCCCTTAAAAAACATCAGTGTTAATCTATTTTCACCATCTGTGCTTAAAAATAAAAATATCTTTAATAAAGTATTTAAATGTTTATGAAAATTAATAAAATATAATTATAGAAAAAAAAATAAAAATTTCATTTCTGGTTCTTTACTTGAAAAAACAATGTAAACTTTCAAATATTGCATTAACATATACTCTGTCTTTATTTTTTTGGTCTCCTTTGACAGATCTAAATCAGATGACAACAAACTTTTCTATACGAAGCCACAGAATAAATGTTTTCCACTGTGTGGGTGATATGTTTTACTATCACTATGCAAGCAAACCTGTTGTTACACTAAAAAAGCAGCCACACATAATAAAGGAGTAGGCTAGCTGTGTTTCAATAAAATTTTATGTCTAAAAACCAATGATATGTAACAATGAATGAACGAAAATCCAACTTTTCTATAAACTTTCATTAAAATCACAATAAAATAAAGTGTATGTGTCTGTGTACGTGTGTGTGTTTATGTGTATGTATGTAATACATATTGCTTTGGTGGACTAGTGGCAAGAAACTGAGCTGCAATCTCAAAGGCATGCAGTTTAAGGCCACCAGCCGCTCTGTGGGAGAAGGATGGGCAATCTCCTCCTGTGTGATTAAAATACCTCTGAAAATCCACCGGTGGGTCACCTATGGGTCGGTTCTGACTCTATGGTACACACACACACATATAAATTCTTAAAAACAGCCTAAGACGTAATTCACCATTTACCTTTTCAACCAGAGGAGGCAGTGAGTTTATGTTAATGGAGAACAACTTAGAAAGAGTGGTACAATATGAAACAAGTTATCAATGTCACTGAATCGTTGTATTTTAGTAGGGGTTGAACTGGTGTTTGTTTTGCTGTGCAGACTCTCAACAACAACAAAAATAAAATAAAACATAAAAATAAACAAAAGCCCAAAACAACAAAAAGCTAATGGTAGGCCATATTTAGGTCTTAGATCTTGTTTTTAACTACAAGATTTTTGATCTAAAGGGTTATATTACTGAAAGAGCACAGGTCAGCTTAACTTCTTTAGTAAACACTTGTTCTTATATCCTGTCAAGTAGGAATCAAGTCATAGTTGACCTTCCAGGAGGTTTTCAGAGGCTCTAAATAACAGCAGGAGTCTGCTTATCAACAGAGCAGCTGGTGGACTTGAACTGCCTGGCTTTGGGTTGGTAGAGCAACTCCTTACCACTAAGCCACCAGAGGTCCTTCAGGAAATAATAAGGCACTAAGATAAAATGAGACAATTTGAACTGGTGACCAAAGCTATCATTAGTAAACACTATACTCTGATAAATTTGTTAATAAATTCAAATTGTCCCATTTATCTTAAGACCTTTAAGACTTCCTTAGAAGCTAAGACTGGTACTTGGTATTTGTTTAGTTCTGTCACTGAGTGATCTACAGACTGAATAAATCTTAAATAATCTGTAGAATATGACAAAAAATTTCCTGAAAAACGTTTTTCCGACTATTCCATTAGAATTTATTAATTTTTAATCCCCTATGTCTTACGATTTTGATTCTCCAAAAACTCTGGAAAATAGAAGAATTCAGGAATAAGCTCTTTCACATCATATGGATTGTCCATGAGCGCCTGCCAAGTAGCAGGGATGGAATGGAATTGCCGGTCTGCACAGTCAAACCTGCATGTGAGGAATGGAAAACACAGTGACAGCTGAATTCACAGAAAATCATCAAACAGAGTGTCAAAACGCACTTCAGATATTCTAGTGAATGAAGCTTCTTTTAATATTTATTCTCTAATGTCTAAAAACTCAACTTTCTTTATTATGATAATCTATCTTTTGTATTTTTTGATTATTAATATATTCATTTTTATTATCAGTAACTTATCAGTTAAGAGAGTTTAAAACAAAATCATCCTGTAAAATAATTCAAGTAACTGAATTAAGTATAATCTAAGAAAAATTTTTAAATAGCTTAGTTTTTTACTGAATAAATTTATTACATGTAACCAAATGTTAATGGAATATTTAAAAAACAGTTTAAATATAACTATTACATTATTAATATATGCAAAGAAATGTTGCTAATTTAATCTTTGATAAATATACATCTTTTTAAAGAATTTTATACTGGTTTACTTACAAAGTTGTATACATTGTTTTTCACACCAGATCTTCCCCCTTTCCTTTACCCATCCCTCCCTCCACCCACCAAATTCTGCGACTTTATGATTAAGCACGTCCCATGGTCACATCTCTGTCACCCTCTCCCCTCCTTGGATCCCCATACTTGATCTACAATAATGATCTTATACAGTATTTGTCTTTATGAGACTGAGTTAGTTCACTTAGCATAATGTTCTCCAGTGATACACAAATATCTTTATAGACTCTTTTGCCTGTAAGCAAGGAAAACTTAAGAGAAATAGGAAAGTTTTAAAATAGTTCGATTTGTATATCTTATGAATATTCTACCATTTTACTTTTAGTTAATTTTTAAGTTTCTTCATAGCCAGTTAGAGCGTATGGTTACTGAAAAAAGTTCAAGAGGTCATGTTGCAATTTTATTACCGATTTTCTAATCACAAAAAGGGAGCTCTGCTGGCTTAGCGGTAAGGAGCTGTGCTGCCAACCCAAAATCTCATGGTTAGAATCCACCAGCTGTTCCATGGGAGAAAGATCAGCAATCTCCTCCTGGGTCATTTACTGCCTCTGAAAAGCCACCAGAAGATCAAAGCACAGCTGATCATTCTTCTGGTGTTAAGGGTTTATTGTTCAAAATGACCTCCTTAGCCAATGACTGACTTTACCATGTATACGGGCAGGAATATGTGAACAGGAGGAGTATTAGCCTTACCACAAGGGGATTGGCTAGTCTTGGATTGAATTACGAGGATCCAGCAGCAAAACTTGAGAAGTTCACTAATAGCAAATAAGAAGCAAGAGAATGCAGCACATCCTTCAGACCCAGAGATTCTTGTGCCAACCAGACCAGGGCATAATGGGAGCAGCAGCCATAGAAGCCAGCAGCAGAGAACCACAGGCTTGACAAAGGCAAAAGGTGACCATAGGACTGCTACTCTATGGGGAACCAAAGTTAAAAGCCTTTGCCCAAGTAAGGTGGAGGACTGGAGAGCGGAAGAGGGGGGGAGCCATAACTGGCAGGACTGGCCTAAGGCCTGAGGCTGAAGGCTGACGTTCCTGTGGGCACATGACAGCAGCTGTCTTGAGTGACTGTACTATGCTACTAACCTGAATAATAGCTTTTTTATTTCCCTAATAAAGTTCTGTACATAGGGTTTTCAGAGGCCTGCTATTTCAGAAGTGGATGGCCAATCCTTCTTCCTCATCTGTCTCAATGTGAATGTTCAGATTTAGAGAAGTATTAGACAGACCAGCAAGTTAAAGGTATATCCCTTATTGCGGAGTTAACTTTAGTGTCAGTGTTGTCCCTGCCTTTCTCACATGCACCTTTACGCACTTATTTCCTGCTTCATGATCCCACAGGATATCCATCCACTTCCACCCCCCCTTCACCAGCCCTCCATCTAATAACTTATATATGAAGCTTCCATGGCTTCTGTGATTTCAATCACATCAGCTGATGGTAGATATAATCAAGGATGATTTCGGCAGAATGTTAAATGATCCCGGAAGTATTAAAAGAAGATGGAAGGAATATACTGAGTCACTGTATCGAAAAGAATTGGAAGACA